>NC_048582.1:59724478-59974478 GCF_013265735.2 Oncorhynchus mykiss | reverse complement strand
GCACAAACACACACGAGGGAGAGACCGCATTTGTAAACACATTGTAAAGTCAATTATGCATCGCTTTTCAATTTGCAGAGGAATCCTTGTAGTATAGCCCACGTTTGCTACCTTGACTTGGTTTGATTTAAAAGCAAATTCTGTCAATGACTTGCATGCCAATATGTATGACACTCAGACTGTGGAGACATATCTTAGTGACTGTCTCAATTTCCATGTCTAAGACACTAGACTGGCTGCCACCAGCCTATCAGGAAAGAGAGAGTGAAGTCTTCCCCCTCTTTTTCTCCTTCCCCTCTCCCCATCTCTCTCCCCATCCTCTCCCCATTGGGGCGGCAGTTAGCCTAGTGGTTAGAGCGTTGGCCGAAAGGTTGCTAGATCAAATCCCCGAGCTGACAAGGTCAAAATCTGTCGTTCTGCCCCTGAGCAAGGCACTGTTCCTAGGCTGTCATTGTAAATAAGAATTTGTTCTTAACTGACTTGCCTAGTTAAATAAAAGTCCTCCATTTAATCCGTCCTTCTTTCTAAACCACATTTTGCTAAATGCTTTATGGTCTGTCTATACACAAGGCCAGAGGTATTCAACTCTTAACCTACGAGGTCCGGAGTCTGCTGCTTTTCTGTTCTAACTTATAATTAATTGCACCCACCTGGTGTCCCAGGTCTAAATCAGTCCCTGATTAGAGGGGAACAATGAAAACATGCAGTGGAACTGGCTTTGAGGTCCAGAGTTGAGTTTGAGGGCACTAGACTGTAGAAAAGGAACTGTTTCCCAGACTCAGATTATGCCCATTCCTCAACTGGAAAGCGCTTTCCTTTAAAATACTCCATTGAGCATGTTTTTAAGTCCAGGAGCTTAATCTGGGTCCAGGAACCTAGCCCTTCCTACCATCCCTCCATCCCTGTATCCCTCTATCCCTCCTCCTTGTTCTACACCACTTTCTCAAAGCCAGGGCTCCCTGATAAAACTCTGTATAGAAAAGGACAAACCGATCGATCACATTTCTGAACTCTGCCAGTCTGAGCACCAGGTCTCAAACTCAACCGTGCTTTTCCGCTGACATCCTATAGAGACCACCTAGACCCCAGTACCCAGCCACCCATGTAGCCTGACCACTGTTCACCTCCAGCAGTTATTAGGCCCTCCAGCAAGGAGGGTGCTGCTGATGCTAGCTAGCATAGTCTTTCAATCAAAGTCTGTCTCTCGCTCTCTCTCAATTCAATTCAAAGGGGCTTTATTGGCATGGGAAACATAGTTTTGCTTTGCCATGGAAATTGCAATAAACAAAAGTAAGAAGAAACTAATTTAACAACATCAACACAATCTATTAGAAATTAGCAGTAAACATTGCACTCAAAAAGGTTTTTATAAAGATAGGCATTTCAAGTGTTATATTATCAGCTATGTGTTTAGCAGTGTTTTAGCAATGTGCAAATAGTTGTAGTACAAATAGTGGGGGGAGATAAATAAACAGATTAGTATTGGTTGTATTTACAGTGTTGTTTGTGCTCCACTGGTTGCCCTGTTTTCATGGCAACGGGCCACAAACCTTGCTGCTGTGACTGCAGATTGTGGTATTTCGCCTAACAGATATGGGAGTTTATGAATGTTGGATTTGTTTTCAAATTCTTTGTGGGTCTGTGTAATCTGAGGGAAATATGTGTCTCTAATGTGGTCATACATTTGGCAGGCGGTTAGGAAGTGTAGCTCAGTTTCCACCTCATCTCTTCTCTTGAGAGCCAGGTCTATCTATGGCGACCTCGCTCGATAGCAAGGCTATGCTCACTGAGTCTGTACATAGTCAAGTATTTTCTTAACATTGTGTCAGTTACAGTGGTCAGGTATTCTGCCACATTGTACTCTCTGTTTAGGGTCAGATAGCATTCCAATTTGCTCAGTTCTATGGTTAAATCTTTAAAGTGTGTCAAATAGTTATCTTTTTGCTTTCTCATAATTTGGTTGGGTCTAATTGTGTTGCTGGCTGAAGGGACTCTTCTCTAGGTTAATCTCTGTAGGTGAGGGCTTTGTGGTGGAATGCATCGCTTCCTTTTAGGTGGTTGTAGAATTTAACATCTCTTTTCCGGATTTTGATAACCAGTGGATATAGTCCTAATTCTGCTCTACATGCATTGTTTGGGGTTTTGCGTTGTACACAAAGCATATTTTTGCAGAATTCTACAGGCAGCGTCTCAATAACTCTGATGTGTAGACTTTCCACTGTAGAGTTCATGTCATCCTATCATCGATGAGAATGTCTCAGATGACAACCGAACTGACATCATATTCATTAAGTACCACCGCATATGTTCCATTGGTCGGATTACCAGAATATAGTTCATTTCCCCCCACCTTCTGATGTTCCCAGAATCTCTATGTTAATCAAGGGGTTTTCAAATGTCACATCAGTAGGGTAGAGAGAGGAAAAAGGGGGGAAGAGGTATTTATGACTGTCATAAATCTACCCCCAGGCCAACGTCATGACACATCTATAGCATTTCTTAATATTACTCAGTCCCTTTGGCTTTGATGCCTCATGATTGAGTATTGCTCTGTTCAAGTAGACTGTGATTTTGTTGTAGTCTGATAAGGGTGTCAGTTGGCTGACTGTGAAAGCTCTGAGAGTCTCTGGGTTGAGGTCAATGATAAAGTAGTCTACAATACTACTACCAAGAGATGAGCTATAGGTGTACCTACCATAGGAGTCTCCTCGAAGCCTACCATTGACTATGTACAGACCCAGCGTGCAACAGATCTGCAGGAGTTGTGACCAGATTTTGTTGGTTGCTTTGTCTTGATTGTGTCTAGGGGGGCATATCATATTTGGGAGGGAATACTGCCACCTGGTAGGTGTTTGTCCCCCTGTGTGCTGAGTGTCAGGTTCTTGTCCAGTTCTGGGATTTAGGTTACCGCAGACTAGTACATATCCCTAGGCCTGGAAATGGTTGATCACCCACTCTAGGGTGGAGAAGCTGTTGTCATTAAAGTATAGGGGTTATATTGGGGGGGATATAGGTAGCATACAGGAGAAAAAGTTTCTCTGTTGAGATCATTTCCCTATGAATTTCTAACCAGATGTAAAATTCTCCTGTTTTTATTAATTTAATAGAATGGGTTAGGTGTGATCTATACCAAATTAGCATACCTCCTGAGTCCCTACCCTGTTTTACTCCTGGTAGTTTTGTAGATGGAACTAACATCTCTCTGTAACCTAGAGGGCAACCAGTGGATTCTTCTCCTCTATACCATGTTTCTTGTAGAATAACAATGTCTGTATTTCTGATTTATTTTCTTAAGTCAGGCTTCATATTCTTTAGGCAAAAGGCAGATTACCTCAGACCTTTAATATTCCAGCATAAGATGCTAAAAGCTTTGTGTTCCATAGTGTCCATTCCTGTGGTTTAGTCTCTCGCTCACTGTCTTCCCCCTTCTCTCTCTGTCTGTCTGTGATTAGTGATTATCCCTCTGATGATGCTTTACAGCTCCCTAACCAACCAACCTGGTGAGCTGTGAAACTCAGAGTAAACACTGGATCTTCAGGGCTAGCTTTGAACAAGCTTTATTTGTGCTGCCGGCAGAATAAACAGCAGCTGTGTGTGTGGTATGTTTGGTACCACATGTGTTTACCTTGTGTGTTTGTGTTTGTGCTGGATTTCAGCATTCAAACTCTGGGTAAGAATATACACAGAGCGTACAAAACATTAAGAACACCTGCTCTTTCTATGACAAACTAATCATGTGAAAGCTATGATCCCTTATTGATGTCACTTGTTAAATCCACTTCAATCAGTGTAGATAAAGGGGGGAGACAGGTTAAAGAAGGATTTTTAAGTCTTGAGACATGGATTGTTGTGTATGTGTGCCGTTCAGAGGGTGAATGGGCAAGACAAAATATTTAAGTGTCTTTGAACGGGGCACTGTAGTTGGTGTCAGATGCACCACTTTGTCAAGAACTGGAAGACTGGTCCACCACCCAAAGGACATCCAGCCAACTTGAAACTACTGTGGGAAACATTGAAATCAACATGGGTCAACATCCCTGTGGAACTCTTTCAATGCCTCAGTGTGAATACACCAAACGTTAAATTGTGATGATAGTAATCAGAAAGATTTAATTGTTTGTTAACTTCTTATGGTATAGAGGATGCTTGCGTCCCACTTGGGCAAAAGCCAGGGAAAATGCAGCGCGGCAAATTTTAAATAATTATGTAAAAATCTAACTTTCATTAAATCACACATGTAAGATACTCAATTAAAGCTACACTGAATCCAGCCAACATGTCAGATTTTTAAAAGGCTTTTCGGCGAAAGCATAAGAAGCTGATGATAGCACAACAGTAAACAAAGAGGGTGGCATATTTCAACCCTGCAGGCGCTACACAAAACGCAGAAATAAAATATAAAACATGCCTTACCTTTGACAAGCTTCTTTTGTTGGCACTCCAATATGTCCCATAAACATCACAATTGGTCCTTTTGTTCGATTAATTCCGTCCATATATATCCAAAAAGTAAATTTATTTGGCGCGTTTGATCCAGAAAAAAACAGCTTCCAAAATGCCACTACAAAATATTTCCAAAGTTGCCTATAAACTTTGCCAAAATATTTCAATCTACTTTTGTAATACAACTTTAGGTATTTTTAAATGTTAATAATCTATCAAATTGAAGACGGGTCTATCTGTGTTCAATATAGGAACACAACAAACCAAGCTACTTTTCAAGACTTGCGCAACTCTCAACAGTGTTACGCAGTTCCTAGATGGCCTTACTTCTTCATTGCACAAATGAATAACCTCAACCAAATTCCAGACTGGTGGCATCCAGTGGAAACAAGTTCCTAAGAAATATCGTTGGCCAATGAGAACCCAGTGAACAGACAGAGACCTCAAAAAAAGAAATTGTGAATGGTTAGTCCTCGGGGTTTTGCCTGCTACATAAGTTCTGTTATACTCACAGACATGATTCAAACAGTTTTAGAAACTTCAGAGTGTTTTTCCAAATCTACTAAACATATGCATATCGTATATTCTTGGCATGAGTAGCAGGAAGTTGAAATTGGGCACGCTATTTATCCAAAAGTGAAAATGCTGCCCCCTATACCTTAAGAGGTTTTAATTAACTTCCATATCAGGTAAATGAATCAACCATACCCCTTTTTTGTCTTTACCCGTGTTTGATTTTGGGGGTGGTTTCCCAGACACAGATTTAGTCTAGACTTGGTCTAAAAAGCTGGCTCAATGGATCATTTTTTTTAGCCCAGGACTAGGTTCAATATGTGTCCAGGAAACCACCCCTTGAAGTTGTGAATGATATGCTTATACCCTTCAGCTCAGCACCAGTGTTGAATCAATACCGGCAGGGGGTCAGAGGTGCGGTGTGAGTATTGATATTCATTGTTGGTGAATGCGGGCTCTGGGGCTGGTTGGAGGTTTTGGGGCGGTGGCAGGAATCAGATCCATCCGAGATAATTTCCCCTCTGTGGAGCGCTGGAGACATCCCTGTGGGCACCAGCAATCTGGCAGCTAAAGCCTGCTGAGCTCTCCAATACCCAGCCCGCTCGAAGAATGCACACACCCACACAGACGGGCACATGCATAAACTTGAGAACACGCACACATAGACACGCCAACATTTTCTGTTCTCATCTCTCACTCACACGTCTCTCTGCCTCGCTGACAGCTCGGCAGTTAACTTAAGCATGTGGTCAGGTTGTGATTCACCACGCTGAGACTTGGCACCACCCTCTCGAGGGGGGGGGGCACAGATTAACGCTGGCCAGTCAGCCTCACCAAGCCTCTTGAGTGCTGCTGACTAAGCTCGCCTACCGCCTCCTGTCTTCTCACTTTATGTTTGAATATGGCCGCCCAGGGGGAGTCTCAGTGTATGGTGAAATATGAGGCAGTTTGCTGTCAAGTTTATTTAGTTGACGGCTCGCTGACAATAGACCCCAGTCTAGAGGAGCTAGATGTTGGAGGGCTGGGAATGGACCCCTGTCAAGAGGAGCTAGATGTTGGAGGGCTGGGAATGGACCCCAGTCTAGAGGAGCTAGATGTTGGAGGGCTGGGAATGGACCCCAGTCTAGAGGAGCTAGATGTTGAAGGGCTGGGAATGGACCCCAGTCTAGAGGAGCTAGATGTTGAAGGGCTGGGAATGGACACCAGTCTAGAGGAGCTAGATGTTGGAGGGCTGGGAATGGACACCAGTCTAGAGGAGCTAGATGTTGAAGGGCTGGGAATGGATACCAGTCTAGAGGAGCTAGATGTTGGAGGATGAGGATGTGAATGATAGTGCTGTCGCCGTAACACAGGTATTTATGAAGGAAAATAGTTTTGTTATAGGGGAGGTAGAATCTTTGGTGGTGGTAGTTATAGTAATGATAGAGCAGTATGCACTGATACACAGTGCCTGTGTAGGTAGCCTATTGTGGGGTGGCAGGTAACCGGAAGGTTGCTGTATCGAATCCCCGAGCTGACAAGTAAAAAATCGTTAACCCATTGTTCCCTGGGTGCCGAAGACCTGGATGTTGATTATGGCAACCCCTGGCACCTCACTGATTCAGAGGGGTTGGGTTCAATGCGGAAGACACATTTCAGTTGAATGCATTGTTGGACAACTGACTAGGTATCCCCCTTTCCCTTCAGAAAGTATTCATACCCCTTGACATATTCCACATTTTGTTGTGTTACATCCTGAATTCAAAATGTATTAAATAAAATACAAATCTCACCCATCTACATACGAGAACAAAGTGAAAACATGTTTTTAGAAATGTTTGGAAAAATTTGAAAATGAAATACACATCTCATTTACATAAGTATTCACACTTAAGGCAGCAATTGCAGCTGTGAGTCTTTCTGGTTAAGTCTCTAAGAGCTTTGCACACCTGGATTATACAGTGTTTTCACGTTATAATAAAACAAAATATTCAAACCCTTTCAAGTTGGTTGTTGATCATTGCTAGACAGCCATTTTCAAGTCTTGCCGTCAGTGGCGATTTTAGCATGTAAATCTTGGTGGGGAAAACTCCCATTTTTTTGTTGATGCATGCCAGCAAAGCCACTGCACACCACAACATTAAACAATACATTAATTGCACTTTAACAGTGACAAACGAAAAAAGATGGCGCCAGAAAACAAGGCTGGCGTTTTAGGTATTCCTAACCAAGTGTGTTTTTTTGCTTGTTTCTTTGTAACTTATTTTTTAAACTTATTTTGTACATAATGTACATGTTGCTGCGACAGCAACATCTCTTATGACCGAATCCTTTTTTCCCTTTAACGAGCCCGACGTGAATGATATACTGCTTTCCCCGGAACAGGCCCAGATCCCCGTCATTTGCGTGAAGAGAAAACAGAGAAAAAGAGGCCAGAGGGCGGGCTGCCTTCTGAGAATTTGTAGGTGATCGAGTAAACCCCCACTTCCTTCCATTCTGCTAGCAAACATGCAATCTTTGGAAAGTAAAAATTGATGACCTATGCGGAAGATTAAACTACCAACGGGTCATTCAAAACATTCTTATGCTTCACAGAGTCGTGGCTGAACAATGACATCATCAACATACAGCTGGCTGATAATACGCTGTATCGGCAAGATAGAACAGTGGCGTCTGGTAAGACGAGGTGTAGCGGACTATGTATTTTTGTAAATAACAGCTGGTGCATGATATCTAAGGAAGTCTCAAGGTTTTTCTCTCCTGAGTTCGAGTATCTCATGATAAGCTGTAGACCACACTATCTACCTAGAGAGTTTTTATCTGTATTTTTGTAGCTGTCTACATACCACCACAGACTGATGCTAGCACTAAGACTGCACTGAATGAGCTGTATTCCCACATAATCAAACTGGAAAACGCTCACCCAGATGCGGCGCTCCTAGTAGCCGGGGACTTTAATGCAGGGAAACTTAAATCCATGTTACCAAATTTCTATCAGCATGTTAAATGTGCAACCAGAGGGGAAAAAAACTCTGGACCACCTTTACTCCACACACAGAGATGAATACAAAGTTCTCCCTCCATTTGGCAAATCTGACCATAATTCTATCCTCCTGATTCCTGCTTACAAGCAAAAATTAAAGCAGGAAGCACCAGTGACTCGATCAATAAAAAAGTGGTCAGATGAAGCAGATGCTAAGCTACAGGACTGTTTTGCTAGCACAGACTGGAATATGTTCCGGGATACCTCCGATGGCATTGAGGAGTACACCACATCAGTCATTGGCTTCATCAATAAGTGCATCGATGACGTCGTCCCCACAATGACCGTACGTACATACCCAAACCAGAAGCCATGGATTACAGGCAACATCCGCACTTAGCTAAAGGCTAGAGCTGCCACTTTCACGGAGTGGGACTCTAACCCGGAAGCTTATAAGAAATCTCGCTATTCCCTCCGACGAACCATCAAACAGGCAAAGTGTCAGTACAGGACTATGATCGAATTGTACTACAATTTGCTCGTTGGATGTGGCGAGCTTGCAAACCATTACTTGCAAACCATTACAGGGCTTGCAAACCATTACAGACTACAAAGGGAAGCACAGTTGAGAGCTGTCCAATGACACAAGCGTACCAGACGAGCTAAACTACTTCTTTGCTCGCTTCGAGGCAAATAACACTGAAACATGCATAAGAACACCAGCTGTTCCAGAAGACTGTGTGATCACACTCTCCGCAGTCGATGCGAGTAAGACCTTTAAAAAGGTCAACATTCACAAGGCCGCAGGGCCAGGTGGATTACCAGGATGTGTACTGCATGCGCTGACCAACTGGCAAGTGTCTTCACTGACATTTTCAACCTCTCCCTGTCTGAGTCTGTAATACCAACATGTTTTAAGCAGACCACCATTGTCCCTGTGCCCAAGAACACTAAGGTAACCTGCCTAAATGACTACCGACCTGTAGCATTCACGTCTGTAGCAATGAACTGCTATCGAAAGGCTGGTGATTGCTCACATCAACACCATTATCCCAGAAACCGTAGACCCACTCCAATTTGCATACCGCCCTAACAGATCCACAGATGATGCTATCTCTGTTGCACTCTACACTGCCCTCTCCCACCTGGACAAAAGGAACACCTATGTGAGAATGATATTCATTGACTACAGCTCAGCATTCAACACCATAGTGCCCTCAAAGCTCATCACTAAGCTAAGGAGTCTAAACACCTCCCTCTGCAACTGGATCCTGGACTTCCTGATGGGCCGCCCCCAGGTGGTAAGGGTAGGTAACAACACATCTGCCACGTTGATCCTCAACACAGGGGCCCTTCAGGGGTGCGTGCTCAGTCCCCTCCTGTACTCCCTGCTCACTCATGACTGCACAGCCAGGCACGACCCCAACACCATCATCAAGTTTGCCGATGACACAACAGTGGTCGGCCTAAACGAGACAGCTTATAGGGAGGTTAGAGACCTGGCCGTATGGTGCCAGGACAACAACCTCTTCCTCAACGTGATCAAGACAAACGAGATGATTGTGGACTACAGGAAAAGAGGACCGAGCCTGCCTCCATTCTCATCGACGGGGCTGCAGTGGAGCAGGTTGAGAGGTTCAAGTTTCTTGGTGTCCACATCCATCAGTCGTGAAGAGGGCACGACGAAACCTATTGCCCCTCAGGAGACTGAACAAATTTGGCATAGGTCCTCAGATCCTCAAAAGGTTCTACAGCTGCACCATCGAGAGTATCAAATAGCTACCAGACTGTTTGCATTGCCCCCCCCCTCCCCCCACCTTTGCTGCTCCCCTCTGTTGTTGTTATCTATGCATATTCATTTTAATAACTCTACCTACATGTACATACTACCTCAACTAACCGGTGCCCCCGTACATTGACTCCGTACCGGTACCACCCTGAGTATTGTCTCGCTATTGTTATTTACTGCTGCTCTTTAATTACTTGTTACTTTTATTTGTTATTCTTACTCGTATTTTTTAGAAACTGCATTGTTGGTTAGGGGAATGTACTGTAAGTAAGCATTTCACTGTAAGGTCTACTACACCTGTTGTATTAGGCGCATGTGACTAATAATATTTGATTTGATTTGAATTCATGTTTTAGCGCGGTGTTCCAAATTTCTGTATCCCAAGAATCTAGTTATTTTTATATATTTTTTCAGTGTTTGTCTTTTTGGTCTTTGCTCCTTTTGTGCTGTTTGCGCTGTACGCCTACCCAGTCGCACACAGACACCAAGCCCCTTCCTATGCCACTCAACAAGAAAGATGAAAGATCATCTTCTTCCTCTGACAACAAGCAGTTTCAACTCGCTCTTTACATTTTATGTTCGGTGCAACATAAGAGGTCATATGGACACTGAAACACATTGAGACATTATTTTACTCACATGAAGGAGAACTTAACATTTGTAATGATACCGTTTTTATGTCTCAACTCCCACAATGTAGAACAGAACATACCCTACTAAGACAGGAGTATCAAGAAATGTATGTTTGGTTTCTGCCACGTACCACTAGCAGAATTTTAGCCACAGACTGTTATGTGCTAGCTGCCTAGTCTGTGTTATACATGTGCAGTATTAAACCTTGTTAGCAAGCAAGTAAATCCAAGTTGGCTATACTTTAGATATAAAGATTTGCTGACTACTCACTAGCAGGTGGGCTTGTGCTTGAGAGATTGTTGATGAGACCTGTGTTAATTTTCTATAATGCCTGCTACCAGAAGTTTGTCATGGTTCTGGTTAAATTTATTTAAAAAAAATGCATTTTCATAGACTTGAAAGCCAGATCAGTGATTATTGCAAAAAAACAGGTTAAACCATTTTGATCAACTAATTTAATTATTAGTGGGTCTTATGACTGAAGGCTTATAAACTCAGCAAAAAAAGAAATGTCCCTTTTTCAGGACCCTGTCTTTCAGAGATAATTAGTAAAAATCAAAATAACTTCACAGATCTTCATTGTAAAGGGTTTAAACAATTAATGAACATGCACCTGTGGAACGGTCGTGAAGACACTAACAGCTTACAGACGGTAGGCAATTAATTAAGGTCACAGTTATGACTTAGGACATTAAAGAGGCCTTTCTATTGACTATGAAAAACACAAAAAAAGTTGCCAAGGGCCCCTGCTTATCTGCGTGAACTTGCCTTAGGCATGCTGCAAGGAGGCATGAGGATTGCAGAAGTGACCAGGGCAAGAAATTGCAATGTCCGTACTGTGAGACGCCAAAGACAGCGCTACAGGGAGACGGGACGGACAGCTGATCGTCCTCGCAGTGGCAGACCACGTGTAACAACACCTGCACAGGATTGGTACATCCAAACATCACACCTGCGGGACAGGTACAACAACTGCCCGAGTTACACCAGGAACACACAATCCCTCCATCAGTGCTCAGACTGTCCGCAATAGGCTGAGAGAGGAAGGTTCTCGCCAGACATCATCAGCAACAATGTCGTCTATAAGCACAAACCCATTGTCGTTGGACCAGATAGGACTGCCAAAAAGTGTTCTTCACTGACAAGTCGCGGGTTTGTCTCACCAGGGGGGATGGTCGGATTCGCGTTTATCATCGAAGGAATGAGCGTTACACCGAGGCCTGTACTCTGGAGCGAGATCGATTTGGAGGTGGAGGGTCTGTCATGGTCTGGGGCGGTGTGTCACAGCATCATCGGACTGAGCTTGTTGTCATTGCAGGCAATCTCAACGCTGTGCGTTACAGGAAAGACATCCTCCTCCCTCATGTGGTACCCTTCCTGCAGGCTCATCCTGACATGACTCTCCAGCATGCCACCAGCCATACCAATCGTTCTGTGTGACAAATCTGGTGCACTCCATGAGGAGGAGATGCACTGCAGTACATAATGCAGCTGGTGGCCACACCAGATACTGACAGTTACATTTGATTGGGATTCCCCGTTCTTCAGGGACACATTATTCCATTTCTGTTAGTCACATGTCTGTGGAACTTGTTCAGTTCATGTCTCAGTTGTTGAATCTTGTTATGTTCATACAAATATTTACACATGTTAAGTTTGTTAACAAAATGAAACACAGTTGACAGTGAGAGGGCGTTTCTTTTAATGCTGAGTTTATTTAGCCTATGTATAGTTGTACTGTACAATCCCAGACTTCATTAGATTATTCCCGACTGTTTGAAATGCTGTATATTGACCTTTAATTATGCAACGTAGCTTAGAGAAAACGTTTTAAAACATCAAGATATGTATCGTGAATCGGCCATAAGTTTGAACATATTTAGATATGCGTTTTAGTCCATATCGCCCAGCCCTAACATCTACCAATCAGTGCCCATTGAAAAACCTACCGGGTCTTTGTGGTGGAATCTGTGCTTGGAATTCACTACTCGATTGAGTGATGTTACAGATAAATGTGTGGGTGACAAAGATGGAGTCGTCATTAAAAAATCATGTTAACCACTATTATTGAACACTGAATACATGTAACTTAGTATGCGATTTGTTAAGCAACTTTTTACTCCTGAACTTATTTTGGCTTGCTATAACAAAGGGGTCGAATACTTAGACTCAAGACATTTCAGCTTTACTTTTTTTGTACATTTCTAAAATGTTCTACAAACAAAATTCCACTTTGACATTATGGGGTATTGTATGTAGATCAATGACACACATTCTCAATTTAATCCATTTTAAATTCAGGATGTAACACAACAAAATGTGTAAAAAGTCAAGGGAATACTTTCTAAAGCCACTGTAAAGTTAATTTCTTTGCCACAATTTTTGAATGACTGCTTAAAAAAACAAACATCTACCAATAGGTGCCCTTGTTTGTGAGTTATTGGAAATCCTCCCTGGTCTTTTTATCTGTGTTTGAAATGTACTGCTCGACTGAGGGACCTTACAGATAATTGTATGTGTGGTACAGAGATGAGGTAGTCATGAAAAAATAATGTTATTAATTGGTAAAAATTTCAAAAAACATAATTCCACTTTGGCATTATTGGGTATTGTGTGTAGGCCAGTTACACAATATCTCAAATTCAGGCTGTAACTCAAATTCTGAAAACACTGTAGATGAGTCAGTATGCAGTACACACACACACACACACCTTCCGTCTGTCTAAATGATGAGTTGTGAGTTTTGACAGTTTGTCATATATATATGATAGCCCTGTGCGAAGTCATGAAGTACAGACAGCAGCCCTGATACAGGGCAGCTAGTCCTCTAGGACCTGTGACTCAACATCTCTGAGAGACTGCTGTCCTAAAGTTCTCCCAGAGTTCTGTTGCATGACAGCTTCCCACAAAGTGAGAGTTCAGTTGTGGTGAGAAGCTGATTTGTATTTCAGTGATTTCCTTTTTTATTTTTCCCACTCATCACAATAACAGCGTATTCCATTCTCCTTTTTTAAATTCCCCATCTCCAGCAAAGCAACAAAGAGAGCCTGGCTCTTTGGGATTCCTGGAAAGTTAATCAGGCTGAATGGAAGCTGGGTATATTGTAATAAACAGTGAGACTATGTGACCCTAAAGGGTAAGCAGATCCATCCACCATCTTTAGAAGAGGAGCTGCCAGTGATGATAGCATGGCTGTATCTCACAGAGCAAATGATAGCTCTAATTCCTTTCGACACACTTCTAATGAGAAGTGAAATTGCGATATTACCAGCGGATGAAGGCTGAATGAATGAAGACCAGGCCGCCCTGCATGGTTCTATTTTTCAACGTGGCGGAATACAGAGGAGAGTCATTTCAGGGCATCTAAGATGGTATCAGAGATGTTAAAAGATCACATTTCTCTCATACTAAATGTCTTCTTTCAAAAGGGTGATTATTAGATTATGAAGCCCTAAATGTTTTGAAAAGTTTAGTTTTTTATTTTATTTGACTAGGCAAGTCAGTTAAGAACAAATTCTTATTTACACTGACGGACTACCGGGGAACAGTGGGTTAACTGCCTTGTTCAGGAGCAGAATGACAGATCTTTTACCTTGGCAACCTTTCGGGTACTGAACCAACATACTCCAAAGCTTTCTCTGGAACTTCTTTACCAAGGCCT
The DNA here is from genome assembly GCF_013265735.2 of Oncorhynchus mykiss. Lineage (NCBI taxonomy): Eukaryota > Metazoa > Chordata > Actinopteri > Salmoniformes > Salmonidae > Oncorhynchus > Oncorhynchus mykiss. The sequence continues at coordinate 59,960,477 of NC_048582.1, read as the reverse complement.
GAGACAATGTTTGTTCGAAATTGGATTCACCCAATAGGTTGAGTGATCCCCCCCCCCCCCCCCCACCTTACCAAAGCCAGCAATCCCTGAGTAGGTCTGGGTTGCTGTGTGTTTCCATATCCGTGGTCAGATTTACGCTGCAAAACAAAATGGGGGGAATGTTGTCGTTATACTAACAACACCACAGATATGTGTTGTCAAGGTCTGGGTGTGGTGCCTATAGCAATACCAACCTAAATGGATTGTTTGAATGACAGCCAACATAGATAAGCCGTGAACAGACTGTGGAAACCTCCTGGTACTGTAGATCTTGAATGATGCTTCAGACTTGAATCAAGCAAAACCCTGCTAATTATTTGAAGTTGGCAGTACATTATAGAGAGTGATCATTCTCTAAGGGTCTGTTTACTGTAGAGAAAAATAATTCCCAAGGGACATTAGAATGCTCCATATAAACTCCATGTTCTAATCTGTACATGATCGACAGCGGAGAGCAACCAATTATTATCCTTTAATATTTTATTTTTCTTTTCCTTTTTCTTTCTCTTTTTTTCTCTCTCCCCCTCTTTTCTTTCTCTCCACCTCTCCTCATTATGGAACTTTTCAAATAAGCAGATAAAAACAAGATTTCCTGACTCTCAGGCTTTGATCTTTGTGGGAACGAACAATCAACGGTACATTTGATCTCAGCAGATGCAGGTACATATATAATCAGAAAGACTGTTTAGTTTTAGTTTATTAGAGCTAGTCAATGCTATGACAGCTAGATGGCTATTTGGATCCTTCCCAGGGCAGTCAGTCATCTTATTAGTTCTGTTTTCATTGGGAAGTCCATGGCTTCATTTCTAATCATCAAGTGCAGCTAGATAAGCTCCCCGAGCTTTGATGCTGATGCCTGGATACAGAAAATACCACATGTGCAGTCGTGGCCAAAAGTTTTGAGAATGAAACAAATATAAATTTTCACAGTCTGCTGCCTCTGTATGTATGATGGCAATTTGCATATACTCCAGAATGTTATGAAGAGTGATCAGATGAATTGTAATTAAGTGCAAAGTCCCTATTTGCCATGCAAATGAACTGAATCCCCCCAAAATATTTCCCCTGCATTTCAGCCCTGCCAAAAAAGGACCAGCTGACATCATGTCAGTGATTATCTCGTTAACATAGGTGTGAGTGTTGACGAGGACAAGGCTGGAGATCACTCTGTCATGTTGATTGAGTTTGAATAACAGACTGGAAGCTTCAAAAGGAGGGTGGTGTTTGGAATCATTGTTCGTCCTCTGTCAATCATGGTTACCTGCAAGGAAACACGTGCCGTCATCATTGCTTTGCACAAAAAGGGCTTCACAGGCAAGGATATTGCTACCAGTAAGATTGCACCTAAATCAACCGTTTATCAGATCATCAAGAACTTCAAGGAGAATGGTTCAATTGCTGTGAAGAAGTCTTCAGGGCGCCCAAGAAAGTCCAGCAAGCGCCAGGACCGTCTCCTAAAGTTGATTCAGCTGCGGGATCGGGACACCACCAGTCCAGAGCTTGCTCAGGAATGGCAGCAGGCAGGTGTGAGTGCATCTGCATGCACAGTGAGGAGGATGGCCTCCAAAAGTCTTCGCGTCTGATTTTCTCTGATGAATCCCTTTTCCGATTGTTTGGGGAATCCGTAAAAAAAACTTGTCCGGAGAAGACAAGGTGAGCGCTACCATCAGTCCTGTATCATGCCAACAGTAAATCATCCTGAGACCATTCATGTGTGGGGTTGCTTCTCAGCCAAGGGAGTGGACATTCAGCCATGAATAAAGAACGGTACCTACACATCCTCCGAGAGCAACTTCTCCCAACCATCCAGGAACAGTTTGGTGACGAACAATGCCTTTTCCAGCATGATGGAGCACCTTGCCATAAGGCAAAAGTGATAACTAAGTGGCTCGGGGAACAAAACATCAATATTTTGGGTCCATGACCAGGAAACTCCCTAGACCTTAATCCCATTGAGAACTTGTGGTCAATCGTCAAGAAGCGGGTGGACAAACAAAACCCCACAAATTCTGACAAACTCCAAGCATTGATTATGCAAGAATGGGCTGCCATCAGTCAGGATGTGGCCCAGAAGTTAATTGACAGCATGCCAGGGCGGATAGCAAAGGTCTTGAAAACAAAGGGTCAACACTGCAAATATTGACTCTTTGCATCAACTTCATGTAATTGTCAATAAAAGCCTTTGACACTTATGAAATGCTTGTAATTATACTTCAGTATTCCATAGTAACATCTGACAAAAATATCTAAAGACACTGAAGCAGCAGACTTTATGAAAATTCCTATTTGTGTCATTCTCAAAACATTTGGCCACGACTGTACAGTATCAGTCAAAAGTTTGGACACATCCATTCATTCAAGGGTTTTTCTTTATTTTTACTATTTTCTACATTGTAGAACAATAGTGAAGACATCAAAACTATGAAATAACACATTTGGAATCATGTAGTAACCAGAAATGTGTTAAACAAATCAACATATATTTTAGATGAGATTCTTCAAAGTAGCCACCCTTTGCCTTCATGACAGCTTTGCACACTCTTGGTATTCTCTCAACAAGCTTCACCTGGAATGCTTTTCCAACAGTCTTGAAGGAGTTCCCACATATGCTGAGCACTTGTTGGCTACTTTTCCTTCACTCTGTGGTCCTACTCATCCCAAACCATCTCAATTGGGTTGAGGTTCGGTGATTGTGGAGGTCATCTGATATAGCACTCCATCACCTTAAACAGCCTGGAGGTGTGTTGGGTCATTGTCCTGTTGAAAAACAAATGATAGTCCCACTAAGCCCAAACCAGATGGGATAGTGTATCGCTGCAGAATGCTGTGGTAGCCATGCTGATTAAGTGTGCCTTGAATTCAAAATAAATCACTGACACTGTCACCAGCATAGGACCATCACACCTCCTCCTCCATGCTTCACGGTGGGAACCACAAATGCGGAGATCATTCGTTCACCTACTCTGCGTCTCACAAAGACACAAACCACAAACCTAAAATCTCCAATTTGGACTCATCAGACCAAAGGACAGATTTACACCGGTCTAACGTCCACTGCTTGTGTTTCTTGGCATGTTGACTGAGGGCTCTGTCTGTCTTTGTTACCAGTTACATTGCAGGGCATGGCACAGGAACAAAGACAGTGAGTTAAGTTGTGTGATATTGCATGCCTAAGCTCTCTAGCCCTCTCCCTTCCTGACATTGTCATTGGAGACAATTGGCAGATTTAGGCTGGGAGGGAGAGAGAGAGAGAGAATGATGACATGGAGAGAGAGATGAGAGAGAGGATGGGGAGCATTTAGGATAAAGTGTTTAGGTGGGTAGAGAGAGGATGGGGAGCATTTAGGATAAAGTATTTAGGTGGGTGGAGAGAGGATGGGGAGGATTTAGGATAAAGTATTTAGGTGGGTGGAGAGAGGATATGGAGCATTTAGGATAAAGTATTTAGGTGGGTAGAGAGAGGATGGGGAGGATTTAGGATAATGTATTTAGATGGGTAGCGAGAGGATGGGGAGCATTTAGTATAAAGTATTTAGGTGGGTGGAGAGAGATGTGAATAGTTGGCTTGAATAAATGAGAGCGTAGAGCATGAGGAAAGGGCCAGCATCTGAGTTATTAATGACATCTAATTAGCATTTTAGACTGTACTAGTTTTAAATGAATGAAATGAAATTCATGAATGAAATTGACCTAAATACAGAATGATTGAAAAATGATTTACAAATGATTAACATTACCTTGAATCACTAAGATCCAGTGTCTGTCTGCTTGCCGTTTATTTCTCGCCGAGCAGTTGTTTTGCGTAATTGCCGTCATAATATTTGCATGTTTTATTTGATCAGAACAGCATTAGTGCTGTGATGACTCAGTTCTCAGTAAAATCAGTGAATTAACCAGTGAATTAGTGTGAAGATGTTGATGTCAGCTTCAGTCATTTCTCCATGGAAGGTGTGAAAAAGCCCCTGTCACTACTTCAGTGACCAATTACAGTTTAAAGGGGATTTCGTGCAAAAAGGCTATTATTAGGTTACTCAAAATGTCAGTCATAAGTGATTCTTTGTGTGTCACGTTGTCAAAAATGTGCTTACCATATAGACACAAACTGCTCAGACACCTCATTTTTATATGCACTGTCTACCTTACTTTGAATTAGTGATATGGACTTTTTGATTCTGATACTATGAAATCAGTATATTCTACCCCTGGAAGTGTATTCTCCCAGTGAAAGACTTATGGGTCTCCTCATGAAATTCAGTCAGATGTCTTGAAACGATTAATTACCTCATGTACCACTTTGATTCCAAATACGACCAGCACATAATTAAAGTTCACAATGAAATTCATTATTCTTTTTATCTCCTCCATCCTCTCTTTTCCTTTATAATTGCTTTCCCTCAGATACAACTGAGCATTCAACAGACTCCACAGAATAAGATTACCCCCCTATGTACCACACCAACAGTGTGCTATCTAAATTCGTTATTGAAAATCAAATAAAAACTGCTCTGGAGGACTTTCAGTTTATTCAGAGTGAAATGAAATTGAGGAAATGTATTAGAGTTTCTGTAGTGAAAGAGATTAGCTATTGATATCATTGGTCTGACCTGAAAGAACAGGAACCCTGAGTGACTCCGCTTGTATTTAAATGAACTCGTGGCAGTGAACCCTTTATTTTTGGATTTTGTTATGGTTATTGGTAAAATACAGTCAAATCAAAGTGCATACTTTCCCCTCTTCCTCAACGGTGCAGAATAATGTAAAGTAGCAAAGCTAATCCGTCCTGTTTGGAAGATGCATGGAGTAATCTCAAAGTCATATCTGTTACGTCAGGTATTCCCAAACTGGGGTACACGCAATGCCATCGGGGGTACACCAAATACAAATGTGATGTACATTTTTTTTCACATTTTCAAACAGTCCATTTATATTTTCCAACGCGGCTAGACATTTGAGTAAGGTTTTGTTCCCGCCTGAGTAGCCTCGTTTCACTGCCAAAAATAAAATTAAACCATCTAGTGTTCAGCGAAATAACAACACAATGTCAAAACACAGGTAGCCTAGTCAATAATTAACATCCAATCACGTTAACCGTTACTCTCTCGCAGGAATTCCACTAACGATCCGTATGTAGCCAAATGTAATAAATGTAATAAATTGTTTTAAAAAAGTAAGGCCCGCGTCCATACAGACACATACCAGCTCTACTGTTAGTACTGCTACTACCTGCAGTACTACACCTGCACCTGTCGACGACACAAGTTGTTCTGATTCCACAGCACATCCACATAGCATCAGTAATTCTACATTTGTTGTTATCCCAGCTAGCATGGACACTGACAGTTGTGAATATGATGCAGCCGAAGAGCTACTGCCCCCTTCCCCGGGAAAGCACCGAACAACAGACAGGGACGATGGACCATCGAAGTGGCGCAAAAATAATGTGAACTACATTGATTTGGGGTTCACTTATATTGGGAGAGGTGCCTTTCCTCAGCCACATTGTGTAATATGTGCAAAAGTATTATCTCACAACTCAACGAAACCTTCACTCTTGTGCAAACATTTAGAAACAAAACATGCCAATTTGAAAAATAAGCCACAGGAGTTTTTTGAGCAAGAATTAAGATGACTTTCGAGTAGTAAGACATGTATAAAATAAACAGATATCATTAATAAGATAGAAGGAAGGGCTAGAAGTGTCTTATATGGTGAGCTACCGAGGACAGGCAAGCTTTTTCAGTTCTGCCCACAAACTTTCTATAGGATTGAGGTCAGGGCTTTGTGATGGCCACTCCAATACCTTGACTTTGTGGTACTTATGCCATTTTGCCACAACTTTGGAAGTATGCTTGGGGTCATTGTCTATTTGGAAGACACATTTGCAACCAAGCTTTAACTTCCTGACTGATGTCTTGAGATGTTGCTTCAATATATCCACATAATTTTCCTACCTCATGATGCCATCAATTTTGTGAAGTACACCAGTCCCTCCTGCAGCAAAGCACCCCCAACACATGATGCTGCCACCCCCGTGCTTCACGGTTGAGATGGTGTTCTTTGTCTTTCAAGCCTCCCCCTTTTTCCTCCAAACATAATGATGGTCACTATGGCCAAACAGTTTTATTTTTGTTTCATCAGACCAGAGGATATTTCTCCAAAAAGTACAATCTTTGTCCCCATGTGCAGTTGCAAACCTTAGTAGTCTGGCTTTTTTTATGGTGGTTTTGGAGCAGTGGCTTCTTCCTTGCTGAGCGACCTTTCAGGTAATGTCGGTATAGGACTTGTTTTATTGTGGATATAGATATGTGTTTCCTCCAGCATCTTCACAAGGCCCTTTGCTGTTGTTCTGGGATTGATTTGCACTTTTGCACCAAAGTACGTTCATCTCTAGGAGACAGAACGCATCTCCTTCCTGAGCGGTATGACGGCTGCGTGGTCCCATGGTGTTTATACTCGCGTACTATTGTTTGTACAGATGAACGTGGTACCTTCAGGCGTTTGGAAATTGCTCCCAAGGATGAACCAGACTTGTGGAGGTCTTGGCTGATTTCTTTTGATTTTCCCATAATGTTAAACAAAGAGGCACTGAGTTTGAAGGTAGGCCTTGAAATACATCCACAGGTACACCTCTAATTGACTCAAATTTAGTGTATGTAAACCTCTGACCCACTGGAATTGTGATACAGTGAATTCTAATTGAAATAATCTGTCTGTAAACAATTGTTGGGAAAATTACTTGTCATGCACAAAGTAGTTGTCCTAACCGATTTGCCAAAACTATAGTTTGTTATCAAAACATTTGTGGATTAGTTGAAAAATGAGTTTTAATGACTCCAACCTAAGTGTATGTAAACTTCTGACTTCAACTCTATGTGAGAGTGGATTCTCAGCCCTCACTAGCATAAAAACTAAATACAGGCACATACTGTGTGTGGAAAATTATTTTAGACTGAGACTCTCTCCAATACAACACAACATTGCAGAGTTATGTGCATCCTTTCAAGCACACGCCTCTCATTTACCTGTGGTGAGTTACTCACAATTTTCGATGAACAAATAACGTTTTATATGTAAGATGGTTAAATAAAGAGCAAAATGATTTATTATTTTTTGTGCCCTGTTCCTATAAGAGTTCTTTGTCACTTCCTACGAGCCAGGTTGTGACAAAAACTCACACTCCTTCTTATGTTTAATAAATGTATTGTACAGTGTGTGTGACAGGCTTACAATGATGGAAAAAAACAACATCTGATTGTGCACTGACCCTGGTGCTAGAGGGGGTACGCAGCTGTAGTTTGAATGTTTGAATGGGTACGGGACTATAAAAAGTTTGGGAAGCACTGTGTTACTCCATACTTATGTTTTTTTACATTTTGACATAAGCTACTTCCATACCCTGCAGTACCTGTACAAGTGTTATAATGGTATAACTCATGTTTAATGACTAATGGTCTAATAACTCTGAACGGCGTTTGATCCATTTAATATAGTAACTGTTGTAGAACTCTTCAATAGTTAAGATGGGGAAGTGACTATTCAAAGGTGGTCTCTGAACCCTCTTCTGACGGCGGTCTGCATCAATAACACTCCTCCTGCGAGGAGAGGCTATTGCTAGGCTGTTGTTTTCAAGCGGATTGCTTTTGATGCCACTTTTTGTCTTTAGACGCCCTCTGTGAGTGCCTGCGTCAGAGTTGAGGCAGCGTATCACTGTGACATGTTACTAAAGTCAGCCCATAGTGTTGTTCTGGTTCCTCTCTCCATAATGATCTTGTTTTCACTCTGCATTATTTTTACCCCGAGTGTCAGTGGACCCATCGCACAATGTTCTGTGATTTTCTAAATGGGCGTAGCAGCACTGAGGGATGGATGAAGTACATTGGGCACTAGTAGTGGAAATGTATACACAATACGTCTTTGAGAGGGAAAAAAACAAATTTCCCTTTCATTTGGTGGGAATCTATAACCGTACTGTTTCAATGTATTTACTGTAGCGCTCCTGTTCTGTAAAGGAAATGTCCTGATTTTAAAGGGACAATCTGGGATTCTAAGTGGGCACCCCTCCACTTTTTTGGTAAACTTCTAAGGGATGGGACTAGAGAAATGTCCCCACATTTACATTAATCACAAACAATGGAGTTAAACAAGCTCTATTTTCTTTTAGTTCTGATGGGGTAAGAAAGTTGAACTAATCTCATAAGGCAATTTACATAGTGATGTACTCCAAAAGTCTGAAACCGGATGTACCCATCCCAGATTGCCCCTTTAATCCCTCAATTCCATAGGTCTCTATGAAGTTGACAGAAGTTTAGAGGTAATGTGCATTAGTTACAGCAAGGAAGCAATCCACATGAGCTGCACTTTATGGTTCTTTAAGCATCTATTGATCTTGACTGATTTGTTCTTCAGAGGACGTGCTTTTAGATATTGAATTCTTCGTCTCGCTGTGAGTGCCTTCGTTTTTATCTATAGTTATAATATTCAGCCACGGGGCTCTTCAACTGATATTTCACTTTATTGACTCTTAATTGTCCCCGTCTTTGATGCTCAGCTCAGTTTTGATGGAGGCTATAGAATGAATGCAAAGCTTTCCCAACACATTGGCTCACCCGATATTTATTCAACACTCACTAAACTTCTATTCTCTGTCTTTTTTTCCCCCTTTCCGCTCAGATTTTCTTTCAGAGAATTCACCCCGACTTTGTAAATGTTTCAGATTTTTCTTTTTAATCACCTAAACAACTTCTCAACCAAGGGTGATTTTGCCTGATTGCGCTGGCTTATTCAGGTTGAATGAACGCCTTCCGAGACAGCAGCAAATGGAATTTCAACACAGTGTTTTGTTAGCATGTGTGAGGATAAGCGGATTAGCATACAATGCCTTCAAAAAGAATTCATAACCCTTGACTATTTTCACCTTTTGTTGTGTTACAGCCTGAATTTAAAATTGATTAAATTGAGATTTTATGTCACTGGCTACACACAATACCCCATAACGTCAATGTGGAATGATGTTTTATTAAATGTTTAACTAATGAATTAAAAATGAAAATCTGAAATGTCTTGAGTCCGTAAGTATTCAACCCCTATGTTATGGCAAGCCTAAATAAGTTCAATAGTAAACATGTGCTTAACAAGTAAAATAATAAGTTGCATGGACTCACTCTGTGTGCAATAATAGTGTTCAACAATACAGTACAATTATCTGTAAGGTCCCTCAGTCAAACAGTGAATTTCAGGTAGATTCAACCACAAAGACCAGATAGGTTTTCCAATGTGTCTTAAAGAAGGGCACCTATTGGTAGATGGATAAATAAAAGACGACGTTGAATATCCCTTTGAGCATTGTGAAGTTATTAATTGCACTCAGTCACCACAAAGATACAGGCATCCTTCCTAACTCAGTTGCCAAAGCAGAAGGAGACCGCTCAGGGATTTCACCATGAGATCAATGATGACTTTAGAACAGTTAGAGTTGAATGGCTGTGGCATGAGAAAACTTAGGATAGATCAACAGCATGGTAGTTACTCCACAATACTCACCTAAATAACAGAGTGAAAAGAAGGAAGCCTTTACAGAATACAAATATTCCAAAACATGCATCCTGTTTGCAAAAAGGCACTAGAGTAAAACTGCAAAAAATATGTGGCAAAGAAATTAACTTTATGTCCTGAATATAAAGCATTGTGTTTGGGGCAAATCCATCACAACACATCACCAAGTAGGAATATGGAGATTTTTAGGAAAAAAATAAACATAATAGAGCTAAGCACAGCTAAAATCCTAGAAGAAAACCTGGTTCCGTCTGATTTCCAACAGACACTTGGGAGAAAAATGTACCTTTCAGTAGGACAATAACGTGAAGCACAAGGCCAAATATACACTGGAGTAGCTTACCAAGACAACATTGAATGTTCCTGAGTGACCTAGTTACAGATCCTATGGCAAGACATGGAAATGGCTGTCTAGCAGGGATCACCAACCAACTTGACAGAGCTCTTTGAGACTTACCCAAAAAGACACATAGCTGTAATCCCTGCCAAAGGTGATGTATTGACTCAGGGGCGTGAATACTTATGTAAATGAGATATTTCTGTATTTAATTTTCAATTAATTTGCTAACATTTATAAAAATGTGTGTTCACTTTGTCATTATGGGATATTGTGTGTAGATGGAGTCATGCTGTAAGACAATAAAATGTGGAATAAGTCAAAGGGTGTGAATACTTTCTGATGCACTGTAAATGTCTAGCAGACATACCGCCTCTATAGAGTAGACATACCGCCTCTATAGAGTAGATATACCGCCTCTATAGAGTAGATATACCGCCTCTATTGAGTAGACATACCGCCTCTATAGAGTAGACATACCGCCTCTATAGAGTAGATACACCGCCTCTATAGAGTAGACATACCGCCTCTATAGAGTAGATATACCGCCTCTATAGAGTAGACATACCGCCTCTATAGAGTAGACACACCGCCTCTATAGAGTAGATATACCGCCTCTATAGAGTAGATATACCGCCTCTATAGAGTAGACATACCGCCTCTATAGAGTAGACATACCGCCTCTATAGAGTAGATATACTGCCTCTATAGAGTAGATATACCGCCTCTATAGAGTAGATATACCGCCTCTATAGAGTAGATATACCGCCTCTATAGAGTAGATACACCGCCTCTATAGAGTAGATATACCGCCTCTATAGAGTAGACATACCGCCTCTATAGAGTAGACATACCGCCTCTATAGAGTAGATATACCGCCTCTATAGAGTAGATACACCGCCTCTATAGAGTAGATATACCGCCTCTATAGAGTAGACATACCGCCTCTATAGAGTAGACATACCGCCTCTATAGAGTAGATATACCGCCTCTATAGAGTAGATATACCGCCTCTATAAGAGTAGACATACCGCCTCTATAGAGTAGATATACCGCCTCTATAGAGTAGACACAGCGCCTATATAGAGTAGATATACCGCCTCTATAGAGTAGATATACCACCTCTATAGAGTAGATATACCGCCTCAATAGAGTAGATATACCGCCTCTATAGAGTAGATACACCGCCTCTATAGAGTAGATATACAGCCTCTATAGAGTAGATATACAGCCTCTATAGAGTAGATATACCGCCTCTATAGAGTAGATATACCGCCTCTATAGAGTAGATATACAGCCTCTATAGAGTAGATATACCGCAGATATACCGCCTCTATAGAGTAGACATACCACCTCTATAGAGTAGATGTACCGCCTCTATAGAGTAGATATACCGCCTCAATAGAGTAGATATACCGCCTCTATAGGTAGATACACCGCCTCTATAGAGTAGATATACAGCCTCTATAGAGTAGATATACCGCCTCCAGAGAGTCGATATACAGCCTCCAGAGAGTAGATAAACAGCCTCCAGAGAGTAGACAAACAGCCACTATTGAGTAGATAAACAGCCTCCAGAGAGTAGATATACAGCCTCCAGAGAGTAGATATACAGCCTCCAGAGAGTAGATAAACAGCCTCCAGAGAGTAGATAAACAGCCTCCAGAGAGTAGATATACAGCCTCCAGAGAGTAGATAAACAGCCTCGAGAGAGTAGATATACAGCCTCCAGAGAGTAGATATACAGCCTCCAGAGAGTAGATATACGGCCTCCAGAGAGTAGATAAACAGCCTCCAGAGAGTAGATAAACAGCCTCCAGAGAGTAGATAAACAGCCTCCAGAGAGTAGATATACAGCCTCCAGAGAGTAGATATACAGCCTCCAGAGAGTAGATATACAGCCTCCAGAGAGTAGATATACAGCCTCCAGAGAGTAGATATACAGCCTCCAGAGAGTAGATATACAGCCTCTATAGATATACAGCCTCCAGAGAGTAGATAAACAGCCTCCAGAGAGTAGATAAACAGCCTCCAGAGAGTAGATATACAGCCTCCAGAGAGTAGATATACAGCCTCCAGAGAGTAGATAAACAGCCTCCAGAGAGTAGATATACAGCCTCCAGAGAGTAGATAAACAGCCTCCAGAGAGTAGATATACAGCCTCCAGAGAGTAGATATACAGCCTCCAGAGAGTAGATAAACAGCCTCCAGAAAGTAGATATACAGCCTACAGCCTCCAGAGAGTAGATATACAGCCTCTATAGATATACAGCCTCCAGAGAGTAGATAAACAGCCTCCAGAGAGTAGATAAACAGCCTCCAGAGAGTAGATATACAGCCTCTATAGATATACAGCCTCCAGAGAGTAGATAAACAGCCTCCAGAGAGTAGATAAACAGCCTCCAGAGAGTAGATAAACAGCCTCCAGAGAGTAGATATACAGCCTCCAGAGAGTAGATATACAGCCTCCAGAGAGTAGATAAACAGCCTCCAGAGAGTAGATATACAGCCTCCAGAGAGTAGATAAACAGCCTCCAGAGAGTAGATATACAGCCTCCAGAGAGTAGATATACAGCCTCCAGAGAGTAGATAAACAGCCTCCAGAAAGTAGATATACAGCCTACAGCCTCCAGAGAGTAGATATACAGCCTCTATAGATATACAGCCTCCAGAGAGTAGATAAACAGCCTCCAGAGAGTAGATAAACAGCCTCCAGAGAGTAGATAAACAGCCTCCAGAGAGTAGATAAACAGCCTCCAGAGAGTAGATATACAGCCTCCAGAGAGTAGATAAACAGCCTCCAGAGAGTAGATAAACAGCCTCCAGAGAGTAGATAAACAGCCTCCAGAGAGTAGATATTCCGCCTCATTCAGGCAAACAAGCCATTTTTGGACGTCTCTCAAACAGTAAAGTAATGGAAACTATGACTCTGTATAAGTATCTTCCCAAATATCAGAAGCCAGCTGTACAATGTCAATAAGTCAACTCAATGATTTCTCTTCTGATATAAACTCTTGTATATAGGAAAGTCTGTTTTCCCCCAGTTTTCTGGAAGGAGAAAGCATGATGCACTTTAATGGAATAAAACTATGTGGAGAATGTCTCCCATGTCAGTGGATGAAAAGTTGCTCAGTAACAACAGCGTTAGGGCATGTGGGGAGTGACTGAATCTACTGCAGCAGTTCAATCTCTCAGTAAGACATTCCTGCATGCGCTTTGCAACGTGACCGGCCATTAGAATGTGCTTTGATCCTGTCTCATTCATTTTTCACGTCAAATCATTTTGATCTCTGAATAATTGATGGTGTGGCATTTCATTTGACGAATACAACATTTGTTGAATATTTAATATGACATTAATATTAAATGTCTCGTTGTCCTAGAAAATGTCAAACACACTGATACTTCAACTGACAGTCAAATAAGGGGACATCTTGTGTCTAGAAGATATTAAACCTTATTAATAATAAACTAACCTGACAGTATTGTCAAGCAACAGTTGGTGGGAACTGTCTGAGGACACACATTGTATTATTTTCTTGTGACACCTGTAGGTTTATTGAACATTTCACAGTATTTTTATTTTATTTTATTTCACCTTTATTTAACCAGGCAGGCCAGTTGAGAACAAGTTCTCATTTACAACTGCGACCTGGCCAAGATAAAGCAAAGCAGTGCGACAAAAACAACAACACAGAGTTACACATGGGATAAACAAACGTACAGTCAATAACACAATAGGAAATCTGTATACAGTATGTACAAATTAAGTAAGGAGGTAAGGCAATAAATATGCCATAGTGGCGAAGTAATTACAATTTAGCAACTAACACTGGAGTGATAGATGTGCAGATGAGGATGTGCAAGTAGAAATACTGGTGTGAAAAAGAGCAGGAAAAACAAAAAACAAATATGGGGATGAGATAGGTAGTAGGTTGGATGGGCTATTTACAGATGGGCTGTGTGCAGCTACAGCGATCGGAAAGCTGCTCTGACAGCCGATGCTTGAAGTTAGTGAGGGATATATAAGTCTCCAACTTCAGTGATTTTTGCAATTCGTTCCAGTCATTGGCAGCAGAGAACTGGAAGGAAAGGCGGCCGAAGGAGGTGTTGGCTTTAGGGATGACCAGTGAAATATACCTGCTGGAGCGTGTGCTACGGGTGGGTGTTCCTATGGTGACCAGTGAGCTGAGATAAGGCAAAGACTTATAGATGACCTGGAGCCAGTGGGTTTGGCGGCGAATATGTAGCGAGGACCAGCCAATGAGAGCATACAGGTCGCAATGGTGGGTAGTGTATGGGGCTTTGGTGACAAAACGGATGGCACTGTGATAGACCTCATCTAATTTGCTGAGTAGAGTGATGGAGGCTATTTTGTAAATTACATCGCTGAAGTCAAGGATCGGCAGGATAGTTAGTTTTACGAGGGTATGTTTAGAAGTATGTGGCCTCCGTCTTAGATTGGGCTGATCAGAACATTGAAAGGCGTTTGTTCTCTTCCACGGGACACCACAATTCTGTGCCTGGGTTTCCCTGATAAAGCTCTGAATTCCAGAAACTGGAGTGATGTGCTGTGTCTACGGAGGAGCAAGGAACCTCTGATGATTAGAATGTGAATCATTACTTACTGCTGCGGGTTTAGGAACAACACAAACCAGTGAGGAAGTTTAGAATCCTTCTTAAAAAAAAATAAAGAATAAACCCTTTAATCCCATTATCATCTTTGGTATATTTTTTGCAAAAAAAAATATTACAATTTCAGTCTGATTAGTATGTATCCAGCTCCGTGAATTCCTTCAAGCTGTTTTCTCAACAAGTATGGGCTTGATTTGATTTCATGTTTTCTGGTGTATTATCCATTGCCCCTACGGTAATGGTACATATTCAGGATGCACCGGTAGACAGTTACAGTTGAAGTCGGAAGTTTACATACACCTTGGCCAAATACATTTTTCACAATTTCTGACATTTAATCCTAGTAAAAATTCCCTGTTTTAGGTCAGTTAGGATCACCACTTTATTTTAAGAATGTGAAATGTCAGAATAATAGTAGAGAATTATCTTTCATCACATTCCCAGTGGATTAGAAGTACTCAATTAGTATTTGGTAGTATTGCCTTTAAATTGATTAACTTGGGTCAAATGTTTCGGATAGCCTTCCACAAGCTTCCCACAATAAGTTGGGGGAATTTTGGCCCATTCCTCCTGACAGAGCTGGTGTAACGGAGTCAGTTTCAGTTCTGCCCACAAATGTTCTATAGGATTGAGGTAAGGGCTTTGTGATGGCCACTCCAATACCTTGACTTTGTTGTCCTTAAGCCATTTTGCCACAACTTTGGAAGTATTCTTGGGGTCGTTGTCCATTTGGAAGACCCATTTGTGACCAAGCTTTAACTTCCTGACTGATGTCTTGAGATGTTGCTTCAATATATCCACATAATTGTCCTACCTCATGATGCCATCTATTTTGTGAAGTGCACCAGTCCCTCCTGCAGTAAAGCACCCCCACAACATGATGCTGCCACCCCCGTGCTTCACGGTTGGGATGGTGATCTTCGGATTGCAAGCCTCCCCCTTTTTCCTCCAAACATAAAGATGGTCATTATGGCCAAACAGTTCTATTTTTGTTTCATCAGATGAGGACATTTTCTCTCCCATGTACAGTTGCAAACCATAGTCTGGCTTTTTTATGGCGGTTTTGGAGCAGTGGCTTCTTCCTTGCTCTGTTACTGTGGATATAGATACTTTTGTACCCGTTTCCTCCAGCATCTTCACAAGGTCCTTTGCCGTTGTTCTGGGATTGATTTGCACTTTTTGCAGCAAAATACGTTAATCTCAAAATACGTTAATCTCTAGGAGACTCCTTCCTGAGCGGTATGATGACTGCGTGGTCCCATGGGTTTATACCTGCGTACTATTGTTTGTACAGATGAATGTGGTTCCTTCCAGCATTTGGAAATTCCTCCCAAGCATGAACCAGACTTGTGGAGGTCTACAATTTATTTTCTGAGGTCTTGGCTGATATCTTTTGATTTTCCCATGATGTCAAGCAAAGAGGCACTGAGTTTGAAGGTAGGCCTTGAAATACATCCACAGGTACACCTCCAATTGACTCAAATGATGTCAATTAGCCTATCAGAAGCTTCTAAAGCCATTACATCATTTTCTGGAATTTTCCAAGCTGTTTAAAGGCACAGTCATCTTAGTGTATGTAAACTTCTGACCCTCTGGAATTGTGATACAGTGAATTATAAGTGAAATAATCTGTCTGTAAACAATTGTTGGAAAAATGTACTTGTGTCATGTGTAGCCGATGTGAAATGGCTAGCTAGTTAGCGGTGGTGCGCGCTAGTGGCGTTTCAATTGGTGACGTCACTTGCTCTGAGACCTTGAAGTAGTGGTTCCCCTTGCTCTGCAAGGGCCATGGCTTTTGTGGAGTGAATGGGTAACGATGCTTCGAGGGTGACCATTGACGTGTGCAGAGTGTCCCTGGTTCGCGCCCAGGTCGGGGCGAGGGGACGGACGTATATACTGTTACACATGCACAAAGTAGATGTCTTAACCGACTTGCCAAAACTATAGTTTGTTAACAAGAAATTTGTGGAGTGGTTGAGAAACAAGTTTTAATGACTAAGTGTATGTAAACTTCCGACTTCAACTGTATGTTAATGCATTTTCATCTAACCAACAGCTCATGCATGTATTTTTGAGCATGTAATGGTAATATATTACTAATACATATTTAATAGCTTGACTGCAGCATGTGCTATACTGTAGCAAAGATTGTCATGTGAAAAAATTGTTTTATCTCTCAGAAGATTAACATATTTATCTCAAGATTTTACAATACCAGGTAGTTTTTTAATTCATGGGCTACAGTGTGAATCCAAGCGCTTCCCACCGTCAGGAAAAAAACATATTCTTTATCTTTCCCTTAGAAAACAGGACTTTGTTTTTATGGTGTAATGATCTTCTTCATCTGAGGAACAGGAAAGATCGGAGCAAAACGCAGCGTGGTAAGTGTCCATGTTAATTTAATATCACTGAACACCAAATACAAAATAACCAAGTGAAACAACGAAAATCGAAACAGTCCTGAAAGGTGACAGAACACAAAACAGGAAACAACTACCCACAAACACCAGGTGGGAAAAGGCTACCTAAGTATGGTTCTCAATCAGAGACAACAATTGACAGCCGTCCCTGATTGAGAACCATACCGGGCCAAAAACAAAGAAATACAAAATCATAGAAAAAAGAACATAGAATGCCCACCCTAGTCACACCCTGGTGTCGTGTCTTTGGCTATGCCGGATTAAGTGATATGACATGCTATTCTATAAAATAATTTCTCCATAATTAATATTACCTGATGGAGCTAATCGTGTAAATGTAATTAACTAGAGAGTCTGGGCACGACAAAATAATATTTATAGAGCTGTTATCTTCCGAATAAACTCTTTAAGACCTAGCAATATTTTACATCAATAGCAGTCAATATTAATCGTCATATTAATTCAGTCTCATCTGAAAGTTGTAAATTCTTGGTTATCTGCACGAACCCTGGCTAATAAGTTGAATCAGCAATACAAAATTGGGTTTAATTATTTATTTACTAAATAACTAACTAATCACACAGAATTACAGATACACATATTTCAATCATAACTTGATTACAAATTATGTCATAAAGGAAAACGTCCCTAGCGGGGGGAACAAATATGACAGCTGGTTACACAAAAGAAAAGGGTCTGGGTTTGAGTGAAAGAGCGTGAAGACTTAGGAACAAAGGGCGAAGCTGTGCTATTGTAAATACAGTATCTTATGCATTCTAAATTACCGCCCATTTGGAAAAGGAAAATGCAATAACTATTTTCTCTGAGCTGCGCTTCGGTAGGTTGGTGGTAGATGGAAGGCCATGTTGCCCAACTGAGTCCTTTGTCCTTTGAAGAATGTCTCTGCTGGTAAATTGAATACGTTGTAGTAACGTTGTTGTGTGGTAGACGGGATACTCTGTCTTTTCTTCCTAACCCTCGTTTGCAGCGGCTGTTGCTAACTCAACGGCTAGGAGGTATCACTTCTGTAGTGAATAAGAGTTCAAAGTTCATACCATTCACAACCAAAGCTCATGCTGATGTTGGCTTCGTTCTGTAGTTATTATCTGAACCATTCTGACATCGGACCGTCGTCCTCACGTCCTCGGAACAGGAGGTTATATTGTCGTCAAGGGCTTATATAGGAAGGGAGAGGAGGGCGTGTTTGAAAAGTTTTACAGTCCATGTCCCTTCACAGGGGCGGGCCACTGATTGAGCAGAGCCCAAATTATGAAAACCCAAATCTCACATTTTAGAAGCTAAAATCACATTTCATCCCATCACAAATCATTTCATATTCAAACATTTAAATTGAACAACAATTCCATGTGAATCCGATAACTTTGATGTGTAGACTTTCCACTGTAGAGTTTATGTCATCTTATCATTGATGAGAATGTCTCAGATGACAACCTGAACTGACATCATATTCATTAAGTACCACTGCATATGTTCAATTGGTCGGATTACCAGAATATAGTTCATTTCCCTCCACCTTCTGATGTTCCCAGAATCTCTATGTTAACCAAGGGTTTTGCAAAAGTAACATCAGTAGGGAAGAGAGAGGAATAAGGGGGGGAAGAGGTATTTATGACTGTCATAAACCTACCCCCAGGCCAACGTCATGACACTGGCCTAGCCAAAATAGAGAATAAAAGCCTCTCTATGGCCAGGGCGTGACATATGGGTGTCGTCAGGATTTTCATAGTGTGTTAAATCCAAAGGAAGAAACTATGCCGAGTTATGAGCAACGTGAAGAGAGACATATAATAATTTAGCTGTAGTCTTCAGGGGGAGAATTTCCTCGTCATAATAAGTGATTGTTTATGCCTTTGGAGCATGGTCAGTAGAATGACAAGTGTGTTTACTATTTTCTACATTGTAGAATAATTGTGAAGACATCAAAACTATGAAATAACATGTGGCATCATGTAGTAACCAAAAAAGCATTAAACAAATCTAAATATATTTTATATTTGATATTCTTCAAATAGCCACCCTTTGCCTTGATTAC
The DNA here is from genome assembly GCF_013265735.2 of Oncorhynchus mykiss. Taxonomy (NCBI): domain Eukaryota; kingdom Metazoa; phylum Chordata; class Actinopteri; order Salmoniformes; family Salmonidae; genus Oncorhynchus; species Oncorhynchus mykiss. The sequence goes on along the minus strand of NC_048582.1, from coordinate 59,941,441 downwards.
AGTTTTGCACACTCTTGGCATTCTCTCAACCAGCTTCACCTGGAATGCTTTTCCAACAGTCTTGAAGGAGTTCCCACATTTGCTGTGCACTTGACAAACCAGATGGGATGACTTATCGCTGCAGAATGCTGTTGTAGCCATGCTGGTTAAATGTGCCTTGAATTCTAAACAAATCACAGACAGTGTCACTAGCAAAGCACCGCCACACCATAACACCTCCTCCTCCATGCTTTACGGGGGAAATACACATGCGGAGATCATCTGTTCACCCACACCACATCTCACAAAGACACAGTGGTTGGAACCAAAAATATCCAATTTGGACTCCAGACCAAAGAACACATTTCCACCGGTCTAAAGTCCTCGTGTTTCTTGGCCCAAGCAAGTTTCTTCTTCTTATTGGTATCCTATAGTAGTGTTTTCTTTGCAGCAATTCGACCATGAAGGCCTGATTGACAGTCTGCACTTAACAGTTGATGTTGAGATGTGTCTGTTACTTGAACTCTGTGAAGCATTTATTTGGGCTGCAATTTCTGAGGCTGGTAACTCTAATGAACATATCCTCTGCAGCAGAGGTAACTCTGGGTCTTCCATTCCTGTGACGGTCCTCATGAGAGCCAATTTCATCACAGCACTTGATGTTTTTTGTGGCTGCACTTGAAGAAACTTTCAAAGTTCTTGACATTTTCTGTAATGACTGACCTTCATGTCTTAAATTAATGATGGACTGTTGTTTCTCTTTGCTTATTTGAGCTGTTCTTGCCATAAAATGGACTGAAAAGTCTCTGTTGAGAACAAATCAATATTTGTTGTTTGTGTTCTGCAAATGGAGGGTAAGCAGTTTCGGCTGACGTTTTGGGTTGTTGTCAGTTCATAAATGACTTTTACTTTTGTGTTTCTTTTATCATGAGTCACAATCGGGCTCAGAATAGAGTGGGAAGTCTAATGGGTTTTCTGGATCAACTCCACCAGCGCAGGATGTTAATCATGTTTATGCTTCAGTTTACTGCACATAGTTTAGTGGTTTTACTCTGTGAAGGTATTGTGCACTGAAATTTCTAACTTGCATCATCTAATGGTTCTCTAGACAGGAGTGGATGTGATTTGGAAAGTTAGCGACCCAAAACTAGCTTGGTTCCAGATCTGTTTGTGTTATCATGTCAAATCCATGTTTGGCATGATAATGAGTGAAAAGGAGTTGATATGATGGCACAAACACATCTGGGACCAGTCTACCTAAGAGATTGTCAAACTAGTATTTGACACACACATTTAACCCCAGGGAAGTTAATGGGTGACCGAGCATTCTGCCATTGTTTTTCATGATAAAGTTTTGGCTTGATATTTGACTGCTCGTTCTGCCAATAGGAGCATTACGCTCCAGGTACTAATCTAGGATCAGCTTCCCCTCCCTCATTCCTAACCTTAACCATTAGTGGGGGAAATTCAAAAGTGACCCAAAAGCAGCGTCTCAGGGCAACTTCACCCGACTCCGAACTTCATCTGAATGGCAAATCGTTCTCTGATTCTTTGATCTGACTCTTTGACATGCATTCATCCTTTAGACCCGCCCCTCTTATCGCTGATTAATGGTTTCTAAGTTGACTCAGATAACTCTTTATTGATAAATAATTGGTCTCTAGTAGGCCCCAACGGGACTATTACCTACCCATTACAAGCACATAAGTAAGTAACCTTGGCTTGTGCGAGCTGAACGGAGCCTGTCTCCTGTTTCTGTAGTGTGAGGCAGCTTGATGGACAAGTAGGCTACACCCCTTGGACAGGACACTAGTCTATCGCTGGGCCTTGCATGATTTAGAATATCTAGTTAGCTACCAAACCAATTAATTAAAGGTCATTTTAGCCATTTATGATCAATTATTTAGTGGTTTAATGTCACATGTTCCTTCATTCTTGAATGTTTAAATGTTTTGACTGATTTATATAGAGTTTGGTACTTAGGGCTCTGATCAGAATTAGGGCTCTGATCAGGAATAAGCAGGAAATCCTAGGCATTTTGCAAAAGTTACTTGACTTTTGCAACCCTATTTAGTATTATTAGGTAAAGTGAGATGTGTTCTTCTCCCCAGATGACTATGGAGCCTGTATGTATGCAAGTGGATGATGGTGGACAGGTTTAATGGCTTTCCATTTGTTCATTACTTACTGGATGTGATTGCTATTGATTTGCCCCTGCTGTTCTGCTTCTGTTGTTTCAGGGATACACACACACAGCTTGACAGCCCATATGATCCACCATCAGGCTCAGATGAACCTTAACAAAATATTGTGATTCTTCTGCCTTCTGCTGAGAATTCTGTCTTTTAGTGCTTGGGTTATATTGTTATGATTAATGGACATGGCCTGTGGGACAGGCCTGCTTTTCTCCTGAATTTCACAACTGTAGAAAAGCCAGAAAAGTGTGTGTGAGATTGAAATGTGCTGGAGCTTATTAACCCATAAGAGTCTAAGCCCTGTCTAAGCCAGGGGGGGTTCTACTGTACTTAGTTATATGGAATTGTTTTAAGAAGGTCATACCAAGGATCAGTTTGCTATTTGATTTGGAATTTAAGACCCCTTGAAATTGTACAAGTAAAATTTGATGAAATGTTTATTTCGCCTAACTGCTATTAGACCATTAAAACGCATTGAATAGCAGATTCAAATGAAATCAAATACAATTTTATTGGTCACATACACATGGTTAGCTGATGTTAATGCAAGTGTAGCGAAATGCTTGTGCTTCTAGTTCCGACTATACAGTAAAATCTAACAAGTAATCTAACAAATTCACAACAACTACCTTATGCACACAAACACACACACATGTAAAGGGATGAATATATACATAGAAATATATGGAAGAGCGATGGCGTGCGGCATAGGCAAGATGCAGTAGATCGTGTAGAATACAGTACAGTCGTGGACAAAAGTTTTGAGAATGACAAATATTAATTTTCACAAAGTCTGCTGCCTCAGTTTGTATGATTGTCACACTCTGACCATGATTTGCGTTGTTTGTTTCAATGTTTTGTTTTGTCAGGGTGTGATAGGAGTGGGCATTCTATGTTGTATGTCTAGTTTGTCTATTTCTATGTGTTTTGGCCTGATACGGCAGGTGTTTGTCGTTGTCTCTGATTGGGAACCATATTTAGGTAGCCTGTGTTGTGTTGTAGTTTGTGGGTTATTGTCTATGTGATGTTGCATGTTAGCACTCAGTTTCTATAGGGGTCACATTCGTCTGGTTCGTTAGTTAGTTTGTTTGTTTTAGTGTACTTTGTGTTTTTTTTCCATCTAATCATTAAATCATGCATTTACACGACGCAGCGCTTTGGTCTCCTCTTTACGATGATCGTGACAATGATGGCAATTTGCTGATACTCCAGAATGTTATGAAGAGGGATCAGATGAATTGCAATTAATTGCAACGTCCCTCTTTGCCATGCAAATGAACTGAATTCCCCAAAAAACATTTCCACTGCATTTCATCCATGCCACAAAAGGACCAGCTGACATCATGTCAGTGATTCTCTCGTTAACACAGGTGTGAGTGTTGACGAGGACAAGGCTGGAGGTCACTCTGTCATGCTGATTGAGTTCAAATAACAGACTGGAAGCTTCAAAAGGAGTGTGGTGCTTGGAATCATTGTTCATCCTCTGTCAATCATGGTTACCTGCAAGGAAACACGTGCCGTCATCATTGCTTTGCACAAAAATGGCTTCACAGGCAAGGATATTGCTGCCAGTAAGATTGCACCTAAATCAACCATTTATCGGATCCTCAAGAACTCAAAGAGAGCGGTTCAATTGTTGTAAAGAAGGCTTCAGGGGGCCCAAGAAAGTCCAGCAAGTGCCAGGACCGTCTCCGTTGATTCAGCTGCCGGATCGGGGCAACTCCAGTACAGAGCTTGTTCAGGAATGGCAGCAGGCAGGTGTGAGTGCATCTGCAACCACAGTGAGGCGAAGACTTTTGGAGGATGGCCTGGTGTCAAGAAGGGCAGCAAATAAGCCACTTCTCTCCAGGAAAAACATCAGGGACAGACTGATATTCTGCAAAATTTCCAGGGTTAGTTTGCTGAGACTGCTGAGGACTGGGGTAAAGTCATTTTCTCTGATGAATCCCCTTTCCGATTGTTTGGAGCATCCGTAAAAAAGCTTGTCCGGAGAAGACAAGGTGAGCGCTACCATTGGACAAACTCCAAGCATTGTTTATGCGGGTATGGGCTGCCATCAGTCAGGATGTGGCCCAGAAGTTAATTGAAAGCATGCCGGGTCTTGAAAACAAAGGGTAAACACCGCAAATATTGACTCTTTGCATCAACTTCATGTAATTGTCAATAAAAGCCTTTGACACTCATGAAATGCTTGTAATTATACTTCAGTATTCCATAGTAACATCTGACAAAAATATCTAAAAACACAGAGGCAGCAAACTTTGTGAAAATGTATATTTGTGTCATTCTCAAAACTTTTGGCCACGACTGTATATACATGTGAGATGAGTAATGTAGGATATGTAAACATTATTATAGTGGCATTATTTAAAGTGACTAGAAATACCTTTATTAATGGTGTTAGGGGGCAGTATTTTCATTTTTTGAAAAAAACGTTCCCGTTTTAAACGGGATATTTTGTCAGGAAAAGATGCTAGAATATGCATATAATTAACAGCTTTGGATAGAAAACACTCTACCGTTTCCAAAACTGTAAAGATATTGTCTGTGAGTATAACAGAACTGATGTTGCAGGCGAAAGCCTGAGAAAAATCCAATCCGGAAGTGCCCCAGGTTTTGAAAGTGCTGCGTTCCAATGACTCCCTATTCAGCTGCGAATGTACCATCAACGAGCTTACACTTTTTACGTATTCCCCAAGGTGTCTACAGCATTGTGACGTAGTTTTACGCATTTCTGTTGAAGAATAGCCGTAGGCGGCCACATTGCGGAAGTGGTCACATGGTGGCTCCGAGAGAGATTCTCGCGTAAAATACAGAGGTAGCCATTACTCCAATCGGTCCTACTGAAAAATGAATTGTCCCGACGGATATATTATCGAATAGATATTAGAAGAAACACCTTGAGGATGGATTCTAAACAACGTTTGCCATGTTTCTGTCGATATTATGGAGCTAATTTGGAATATTTTTCTGCATTGTGACCGCAATTTCCGGGTGATTTCTCAGCCAAACGTGAAGAACAAACGGAGCTATTTCGCCTACAAAAATAATATTTTGGGAAACAATTTACTTTGGCTCTCTACCTGGGAGTCTCGTGAGTGAAAACATCCGAAGTTCATCAAAGGTAAACTATTTAATTTGATTGTTTTTCTGATTTCCGTGACGAGGTTGCCTGCTGCTAGCAAGGCATAATGCTATGCTAGGCTATGATAAACTTACACAAATGCTTGTCTAGCGTTGGCTGTAAAGCATATTTTGAAAATCTGAGATGACAGGGTGATTAACAAAAGGCTAAGCTGTGTTCCAATATATTTCACTTGTGAAATAGGAATATTTTCAAGGAAGATTTATGTCCGTTGCGTTATGCTAATTAGTGTCAGATGTTGACAACGGTCCCGTTCACGGGATGGGGTGTCACTATTAAGTCAGTTTATTTAAGTGGCCAGAGATTTGAGTCTGTATGTTGGCAGCAGTCTTTCTATGTTAGTGATGGCTGTTTAACAGTCTGATGGCCTTGAGATAGAAGCTGTTTTTCAGTCTCTCGGTTCCCAGCTTTGATGCATCTGTACTGACCTTGCCTTCTGGATGATAGCGGGGTGAACAGGCAGTGGCTCGGGTGGTTGTTGTCCTTGATGATCTTTTTGGCCTTCCTGTGACATCGGGTGCTGTAGGTGTCCTGGAGGGCAGGTAGTTTGCCCCCGGTGATGCGTTGTGCAGACCGCACTACCCTCTGGAGAGCCTTGCGGTTGAGGGCGGTGCAATTGCCATACCAGGCATACCAGCTCAATACAGCCTGCTGTTGCGCCTTCTTCACCACGCTGTCTGTGTGGGTGGACCATTTCAGTACATGATGTGTACGCCGAGGAACTTAAAACTTTCCAAAGTCCCCACTACTGTCCATGGATGGGAGGGAGGGGTGGGCTCCCTCTGCTGTTTCCTGAAGTCCATGATCGTCTCCTTTGTTTTGTTGACTTTGAGTGAGAGATTATTTTCCTCACACCACAGTCCGAGGGCCCTACCTCCTCCCTATAGGCCGTCTCGTCGTCATTGGTATTCAGGCCTACTACTGTAGTGTCGTCTGCAAACTTGATGATCGAGTTGGAAGCGTGCATGGCCACGCAGTCATGGTTGAACAGAGAGTACAGTAGAGGGCTGAGATGTTGTTTCCGACCTTCACCTCCTGGGGTCGGCCCCTCAGAAAGTCCAGGACCCAGTTGCACAGGGGGGGTCGAGACCCAGGGTCTATTGCTTAATGATGAATTTGGAGGGTACTATGGTGTTAAATGCTGAGCTGTAGTCAATGAACAGCATTCTTACGTAGGTATTCCTCTTGTCCTTTCCACTACATGGAACAACAGATTTCCCCCCCCCCCCCAAAAAAAAATAAAAAAATAAAAGGGAGGTTTGTTCTTAAGTGTCTGTCCAATATCTGAGAGATTAATATTTTTGGCACTAAACTGTCTCGATATATACCACCATTAATTTTTTAAACTGGTGGGGGACCTTCAGACCAGTCTTGTGAGGCCTGTAAAAAAAAAGTATTTTTTCCCTTTGTGATTTTCTCTATTTTTTTATAGTGATTGTTATCAGATCTTCAACCAAAACCTAATATTTGATAAAGGGAACCTGAGTTTACAAATAAGAAAACTCATTATACTTGTTTTATTCATTTAATTAACAAAGTTATGCAACACACATTTCTTCTGCCACCAACCAAACACGTCCTGTAGTTGTTGGTCAGTCTCTCATATTGGAGAGATTTTGGCTCTTGCATGCAGAACTGCTTTAACTCGGGGACATTTGTTGGTTTTCATTGGGTGTTACATAAATTAGTTTAAGAAACAACTGAAATAATTAATTGTTGTGTTATTGTTCACTCAGGTTCTCTTTATCTATTACATTTTGGTTGAAGATCTGATTAAAAAAAATGCAAAAATAGAGAACATTTGAAACGGGGCAAATACTTTTTCGTAGCCCTGTACGATTGAAGTGGATTTAACAGATTCAATCAATAAGGGATCATAGTTTTCACCTGTTCATTCTATTTCATGGAAAGAGCAGGTGTTCCTAAAGTTTTTCACACTCTGTACAGTTATAGTTATATATACAGTACCAGTGAAAAGTTTAGATCCACCTACTCATTCAAAGGTTTTTCTTTATTTTGACTATTTTCTACATTGTAGAATAATAGTGAATGCATCAGAACTATGAAATAACACATATGGAATCATGTAGTAACCAAAAAACGGTTAAACAAATTAAAATATAGTTTAGATTTTAGATTCTTCAAAGTAGCCACCCTTTGCCTTGATGACAGCTTTACACACTCTTGGCATTCTCTCAACCAGCTTCATGAGGTAGTCACCTGGAATGCATTTCAATTAACAGTTGTGCCTTCTTAAAAGTTAATTTGTGGAATTTCTTTCCTTAATGCGTTTGAGCCAATCAGTTGGGTTTTGACAAGGTAGGGGTGGGCATACAGAAGATGGCCCTCCTATTTGGTAAAATACCAAGTTCATATTACAGCAAGAACAGCTCAAATAAGCAAAGAGAAACAACAGTCCATCATTACTTTAAATCATGAACTTTGAAAGTTTCTTCAAGTGCAGTCACAAAAACTATCAAGCGCTATGATGAAACTGTCTCTCATGAGGACCGCCACAGGAAAGGAAGACCCTGAGTTACCTCTGCTGCAGAAGATAAGTTCATTAAATTGCAGCCCAAATAAATGCTTCACAGAGTTCAAGTAACAGACACATCTCAACATCAACTGTTCAGAGGAGACTGCGTGAATCAGGCCTTCATGGTCAAATTTCTGCAAAGAAACCACTACTAAAGGACATCGATAAGAAGAAGATACTTGTTTGGGCCAAGAAACACGAGCAGTGGACATTAGACCGGTAGAAATCAATCAATCAATCAATCAAATTCATTTATAAAGACCTTCATACATCAGCTGAAATCTGTCCTTTGGTCTGATGAGTCCAAATTTGAGATTTTTGGTTCCACCCGCTGTGTTTGTGAGACGCAGAGTAGGTGAACGGATGATCTCCGCATGTGTGGTTCCTACCGTGAATCATGGAGGAGGAGGTGTGAGGGTGCTTTCCTGGTGATTTATTGGGCATTCAAGGCACACTTAACCAGCATGGCTACCACAGCATTATGCAGCGATACACCATCCCATTTGGTTTGCGCTTAGTGGGACTATCATTTGTTTTTCAACAGGACAATGACCCAAAACACATGTCCAGGCTGTGTAAGGGCTATTTTACCAAGAAGGAGAGTGATGGAGTGCTGCATCAGATAACCTGGCCTCCACAATCACCCGACCTCAACTCTATTGAGATGGTTTGGGATGAGTTGGACTGCAGAGTGAAGGAAAAGCAGCCAACAAGTGCTCAGCATGGAAACTCCTTCAAGACTGTTGGAAAAGCATTCCTCATGAAGCTGGTTGAGAGAATGCCAAGAGTGTGCAAAGCTGTCATCAAGGCAAAAAGGATGGCTAATTTGAAGATGCTCAAGGATATAATATATAAAATATATTTTGATTTGTTTAACACTTTTTTTGGTTACTACATGATTCCATATGTGTTATTTCATAGTTTGAATGTCTTCACTATTATTCTGCAATGTGGAAAATAGTTAAAATAAAGAAAAGCCCTTGAATGAGTAGGTGTGTCCACATTTTTGACTGGTACTGTAAATAATTGTATCTTACTGCTGTAGCTCACTGTTTGAGCTCTGTGGTAAAACCAACTCCCATATCTGGCTGATGTAGCCTGTGGTCATAGCTCACTGCTCCAGCTTTAACAGTTGGCCACTGAGCTAATGTCTGTGGTGCTATTAGCCTGTATCCAAAGAATGTCTATCTCTGTGTCTCCTGGTCTGTCAAAGCCAGCTCATCTATCCCTCTCTCTCTCTGTCACTGTTCTTTCAAAGCTAACTGGTGTCTTTCTCACTCACTGACTCACTCACTCTGGGCGGCAGGTAGCCTGGCAGTTAGGAGCATTGGGCCAGTAGCCGAAAGGTTGCTGGATCAAATCCCAGAGCTGGCAAGGCAGTTAATCTACTGTTCCCCGGGCACCGATGATGTGGATGTCTATTAAGGCAGCCCCCCACACCTCTCTGATTCAGAAGACACATTTCAGTTTAATGCATTCAGTTGTACAACTGACTAGGTATCCCCCCCTTTCCTTTCTCTCTCTCTCTGTCTCTCTTTCAGTCTCTCTGTCTCCCTGTTATCGCAAAGTGAATGTGTCTGTCCCCTTCTCTGAGTATCTGTGGTCTAACTCTCCGCTCTCTGTGTGTGGGCGGAAGGAGCAAGTCAAGCTAACTATTCCCTCTCTCTGTCCCCCTGTTATAGGAGTCTCTGGGGGAAGGCGGAGCCAGCATCCAGGGTGGCCCGGTGGAGGAGAGGAAGGAGAAGGTGCCCAGCCCTCACCTCAGCCAGCTGGTTGTTCTGACAGCCAGTGAGACACTCTACGGCCTGGCCCAGAGGCTGGTCGCAACAGAGTCACTGTAAGAGATGGTCTTTAGACCCCCATTTGAAATCCTGTTTATATCTATTTAGAAGTCCCTAGAGGGTGGTGGCCACTGAGGGTCGTTACAAATTAAATTATTCACAGAGCTCCAGAGTGTGACACTCTGACTTGGCTGTGCGAGTTATAAACTGTATTGGTAGCATCGATGCAAGCTGGACATTCTACACGCTCACCTCACTCCAAACCATGATTTGGTCAAACAATAGTGTGCATTACCCTCATCATTACTGTAATAAAAGTCTCTGCCCTGCCCCTGTGCCTGTTTCGCTGGGGCCTGTTGCTGAGCAAGCCACTGTCCTCCACACTCCGGGACACAAATGTTATGATTGTAGGCTGTAACATTTCAAAATCCGATTGGGAGAAAAACACAACTTTTGAAGTAACTACTGTTTTCACTGTTGAAGAGATCAGGGCTTAGGCTCTTAAGGGGTTTTAAAGGAAGGAAGAACGGAATGGTCCTTAGGGGAGAAGACATACAGCTGTCTAGCCCTGTGTGTAATTGTGCGGATGCCCCCCCCCCCCCTACCCCCACAGAGCAGTTACTGTAGCGGTGGAGGGGGCTTACACACCACCTAACCCCTCTGTCCTAGCACCCAGACATGCTCAGCATACAATACGCCATTTTGAATAAAGCCATTACTGACTATGGGAGCCTCGTAAAGGGCTGCTCTACCTTTAACAGCTCATTTAGCCATGCTTTAATGGAATAATCAATGAGGGCCCGCCACCCCAGGGCCCTGAGCAAAGATCAAGATTATAGTTGTGAAAGATAAGTGCCTCTTGTCATTGTCTAAATTTATATAGGCATAACCCGATAAATGTCAGGGCTCTGCTTGTTATCTCTCCCTGTGGTAACCATGAGATTTGTGGTCATGGTGGGCTGACGACTCACAGATAATGTCATTTTTCGAGTCCATAAAAACAAACGTGTTTGCCCACTCTTTTGTGGGAATGTTGTCATATTAAAGGGAGGCAGGAGCAAGCTGTGTGTATGTCTCGTGGCATATTGGACATCACTTGCGCTCGTTAATGTTTGATGGTTGAGTGTAATGCAATCTGGAAAGGTAATGGTCTTTGTTGAGGTTATAATTTTGTCCTAGATACTCGTTTATTTGGCCCACATAGATTTGCAATTTGTTTCGATGTGTATCAGGCCCGCTTTCAATTACCTCTCAGTAGGCAGCTAGTTTCTACTGCAACAAGCACTTATTAATAAAGAGTGTGTCAACACAATGTGGTTATGTAAGGATCATCTTGGATTACACATAACAGACATTCACATGTTTCGTTCATTTCTCTAACATCTGAAGGGGGCGTGTTGCATCACCAAATGAAAAACCCTGCAAGTGCAACTGTTGGTCCATGGCTAAACGATTTCGATTCATTCTCTCCTTCTCTCTCATACGTATCTCTTCCCAACTGAACTTTCGGCTCCAGCTCCAGCCTACTAAATAGCATTTCCTGCTGCCCTAGGATGTATCCTAAATGGCACCCTATTCTCTTCATGGTGTATTACATTTGACCAGAGCCTTGTGTGTCAAAAGTAGTGCACTATATAGAAAAGAGGGTGTAATTTGGGACACATCCCTAGTCCGTAGTATACAATATTGTTTATTTAACAGTTACCATACTGTTATAATGAGGTCCATTCATCTCTATGCCTTCCCCTTGACTTGCGTTGGCCTTGCCTTGCCTTCCCCTTGCCTTGCGTTGGCCTTGCCTTGCCTTCCCCTTGCCTTGCCTTCCCCTTGCCTTGCGTTGGTCTTGCCTTGCCTTCCCCTTGCCTTGCGTTGGCCTTGCCTTGCCTTCCCCTTGCCTTGCCTTCCCCTTGCCTTGCCTTCCCCTTGCCTTGCCTTCCCCTTGCCTTGCCTTCCCCTTGCCTTGTGTTGGCCTTGCCTTGCCTTCCCCTTGCCTTGCGTTGGCCTTGCCTTGCGTTGGCCTTGCCTTGCGTTGGCCTTGCCTTGCCTCCCCCTTGCCTTGCCTTCCCCTTGCCTTGCCTTCCCCTTGCCTTGCCTTCCCCTTGCCTTGCCTTCCCCTTGCCTTGCGTTGGCCTTGCCTTGCGTTGGCCTTGCCTTGCCTTCCCCTTGCCTTGCGTTGGCCTTGCCTTGCTTTGGCCTTGCCTTGCGTTGGCCTTGCCTTGCGTTGGCCTTGCCTTGCGTTGACCTTGCCTTGCGTTGGCTTGCCTTGCGTTGGCCTTGTCGCACGGCCAGTCATTAACGCTTATCACCAGATTTGCACTCAGTTGACTCTCTGCCCATCATTTAACTGAACTTATTTTCTTGAATTTTGTTTATGTAAAACAATTCAAAGGATAATAATAGCATTGATCATGCTGACACATTTGAAAAATGTCTTGCCCCATTTTTACACTGGACTAGCTATTATTTTTGTTTCTATGTTCTACTGTTGGTCCATGGCTAAACGATTTCGATTCATTCTCTCCTTCTCTCTCATACGTATCTCTTCCCAACTGAACTTTCGGCTCCAGCTCCAGCCTACTAAATAGCATTTCCTGCTGCCCTAGGATGTATCCTAAATGGCACCCTATTCTCTTCATGGTGTATTACATTTGACCAGAGCCTTGTGTGTCAAAAGTAGTGCACTATATAGAAAAGAGGGTGTAATTTGGGACACATCCCTAGTCCGTAGTATACAATATTGTTTATTTAACAGTTACCATACTGTTATAATGAGGTCCATTCATCTCTATGCCTTCCCCTTGACTTGCGTTGGCCTTGCCTTGCCTTCCCCTTGCCTTGCGTTGGCCTTGCCTTCCCCTTGCCTTGCCTTCCCCTTGCCTTGCGTTGGTCTTGCCTTGCCTTCCCCTTGCCTTGCGTTGGCCTTGCCTTGCCTTCCCCTTGCCTTGCCTTCCCCTTGCCTTGCCTTCCCCTTGCCTTGCCTTCCCCTTGCCTTGCCTTCCCCTTGCCTTGTGTTGGCCTTGCCTTGCCTTCCCCTTGCCTTGCGTTGGCCTTGCCTTGCGTTGGCCTTGCCTTGCGTTGGCCTTGCCTTGCCTCCCCCTTGCCTTGCCTTCCCCTTGCCTTGCCTTCCCCTTGCCTTGCCTTCCCCTTGCCTTGCCTTCCCCTTGCCTTGCGTTGGCCTTGCCTTGCGTTGGCCTTGCCTTGCCTTCCCCTTGCCTTGCGTTGGCCTTGCCTTGCTTTGGCCTTGCCTTGCGTTGGCCTTGCCTTGCGTTGGCCTTGCCTTGCGTTGACCTTGCCTTGCGTTGGCTTGCCTTGCGTTGGCCTTGTCGCACGGCCAGTCATTAACGCTTATCACCAGATTTGCACTCAGTTGACTCTCTGCCCATCATTTAACTGAACTTATTTTCTTGAATTTTGTTTATGTAAAACAATTCAAAGGATAATAATAGCATTGATCATGCTGACACATTTGAAAAATGTCTTGCCCCATTTTTACACTGGACTAGCTATTATTTTTGTTTCTATTGATTTTAATTAATATTTTTTTTCCCCACAACTATTCTATGTGGCTCAGTGTTTGTTAATGTATAGCTGTAGTGATTTAAACCCAGTGAATGTAAATACTCCCACTGTTTTAGGCTTCATGGCCTGATATGGTGCTGATTTAAACCAACAAGAAGGTGCATTATGACCTGGCCAAAACTCAATTTCAAGCTACTGTACATCCTACATCCTTCCACCTCCATCTGATGCTAGGACTGAAACTACCTCATTAATAAGCACAGGGGATCAAGAGAAGTTTCTAAAGCTCAGGAGAGAAAGGGGAAAATGGTCTGTCTGCAATATCCCAATCCATTCAGCTAAAGCCCCTGCTCCCCTCTCCCCTCCTACCCCTCTCCGTACCCCTCTAACACTGCTTCAATCTCTGATTTGGTGGGCTTATCTGCCTAGCTAAAAGTCTGTACTGATTTCACTCTCTGCCTCTCTTCACAGGGTGTTTCTGGCCGAGCAGTTTGGGTCCCTTCAGTCTCACCTGGATACTATGATGCCTGCAGCCAAGAAGCCGTTCCTCCAGCAGTTCTACTCACAGGTCAGTCAGTCCACAACTCTATGGATGTATCCCAAATGGCACCCTAATTCCCTAAAAAGTGCACAGGGGCATTGCACAGTCCGAATGGCACGAGACGTAAGTGATCTTTTTTCAATGTCATCAAGGTATGAAATTATTGTTATTTTCAAATACAATCTCTTTTTGCGGTTAATTGTGAACCATTTTTAGTGTACAAATTATAATAATTATTACCCGCCCCCCCGACCATTTGCGCCAACAAAAATAGACCTGTGTCTGAATCTAGTTGCCTACCCCTGTTATAGGGATTAGGATGCCAAATGACAAACCCTACACTACCCTTCAAAAGTTTGTGGTCACTTAGAAATGTCCTTGTTTTTTAAAGAAAATCAACTTTTTTGTCCATTAAAATAACATCAAATTGATCAGAAATACAGTGTAGACATTGTTAATGTTGTAAATGACTATTGTATCTGGAAACGGTTGATTTTGTATGGAATATAGGTGTACAGAGGCCCATTATCAGCAACCATCACTCCTGTGTTCCAATGGCACGTTGTGTTAGCTAATCCAAGTTTATAATTTTAAAAGGCTAATTGATCATTAGAAAACACTTTTGCAATTATGTCAGCACATCTGAAAACAGTTGTTCTGATTAAAGAAGCTATAAAACTGGCCTTCTTTAGACTAGTTGAGTATCTGGAGCATCAGCATTTGTGGGTTCGAAACAAAGACCTTTCTTCTGAAAGTCGTCAGTCTATTCTTGTTCTGAGAAATGAAGGCTATTCCATGCGAGAAATTGCCAAGAAACTGTAGATCTCGTACAATGCTGTGTACTACTCCCATTTTGAGCCTGTAATCGAACCCACAAATGCTGATGCTCCAGATACTCAACTAGTCTAAAGAAGGCCAGTTTTATTGCTTCTTTAATCAGAACAACTGTTTTCAGCTGTCATGTTATTAACTAGTGGTCGCGATCTCCTCTGACACACATGACCTTATCAGTGAGAGTGGAAATGACTGTTGACCACAAACTCTTCTCTATCAGCTTGATGTTTTTCAACGTGTGTGTACCATTACAGAGTCTTGAGGGTGCGTCAGAGTTTCACATTTTCAAAAAGGGACTCAAAATCAATATCTACCCTAAACGATTTTACACTTTCTAAAGTTCAATGCCTGGAGAAAATAACATTTGAACATTCTCAAATCTTTCTACTGACGTTTTTCACTTTTTCTGTCCTTACTTACTTTGTACACTGAGTAAAATGTACTGAGTGAGTATTGAATTGACACTGTCCTTGTTTATGGATGCGTCCTAAATGGAACACTATTCCATATACAGTATACTTCACTACTTCTGACCAGGGCCCTGATCAAAAGTAGTGCACTATGAAGGGAGTAGGGTGCCATTTATGACACAACCACTGTCCTTGTTTATACCATTCTCCTTGTTATTCGCTTATAGACTGTCTCCACGGCCAGTGAGCTACGTAAACCCATATGCTGGGTCGTGGCGGCCAAGGCTTTAGACTACGAACAGATGCTGCTGCTGATGGCTGCAGTTAAGTGGGACATTAGGGAGATAATGTCGCAGCACAATGTGTACGTGGACGTCCTGTTAAAGGTAATGTGGCATGTGTGTTTTAGTATGTGTGAATGTAATGACTAAAATATGGTGAAGGACGTGTATGTGTATATTCCAGTAATGGATTACTTCATAAGGTCATGTCTTTTTGTCATGTCATTGCTGTAATAATAAAGTGATGGATCAGGGTTCATGGCTGATTTTCCTGTATATATTTTCTGTAATAACCCTAAGAAGCTGTAAACTCCACATATAGAACGCATGCTGGCCTCTGAAACATAGTGGCGGTGTCACACAATCATGTCCAATGAGTTTATGTAGAGCTGACTTGGCTTAACCTGAAAAAGAGGTTTGTCTCTATAACGAAGTAGATAAATATAATAATTCCTTTAGAATGTATTTATTTCTATACAGTACCAGTCAAAAGTTTGGACACACCTACTCATTCAAAATGTTTTTCTTTATTTTAACTATTTTCTACATTGTTAAATAACACATGTGAAATCATGTAGTAACCAAAAAAAGAAACGTCCCTTTTTCAGGACCCTGTCTTTCAAAGATAATTTGTAAAAATCCAAACAACTTCACAGATCTTCATTGTAAAGGCTTTAAACACTGTTTCCCATGCTTATGAATGGACCAATGAACCATAAACAATAAATGAACATGCATCTGTGGAACGGTCGTTAACCTCTCTGGGATATGTGGGACGGTAGCATCCCACCTCGCCAAAAGCCAGTGAAAGTGCAGGGCGCCAAATTCAAAACAACAAAAATCTCATAATTAAAATTCCTCAAGCATAAAAGTATTTTACACCATTTTAAAGATACAATACTAGCCACAGCGTCTGATTTCAAAAATGCTTTACAGCGAAAGCACCACAAACAATTATGTTAGGTCACCACCAACTCACAGCAAAACACAGCCATTTTTCCAGCCAAAAAGCACAAATAGAGATCAAATTAATCACTAACCTTTGATGATCTTCATCAGATGACACTCATAGGACTTCATGTTACACAATACATGTATGTTTTGTTCGATAAAGTGCATATTTATATAAAAAAAATCTCATTTTACATTGGCGCGTTACGTTCAGTAGTTCTAAAACATGCGGTGATTGTGCAGAGAACCACATCAATTCACAGAAATAATCATAAATGTTGATGAAAATACAAGTGTTATACATGGAATTAGAGATATACTTCTCCTTAATGCAACCGCTGTGTCAGATTTCAAAAAAACTTTACGGAAAAAGTAAACCATGCAATAATCTGAGTACAGCGTTCAGACAACAAAGCCGCCAAAAAGATATCCGCCATATTGTGTAGTCAACATTATGTTGAAATAGCATTATAAATATTCACTTACCTTTAATGATCTTCATCAGAATGCACTCCCAGGAATCCCAGTTCCACAATAAATGTTTGATTTGTTCGATAAAGTTCATAATTTATGTCCAAATAGCTTCTTTTGTTAGCGCGTTTGGTAAACAAATCCAAACGCACGTTCAGGTCCAGTCGAACGTCGGATGAAAAGTTCAAAAAGTTATATTACAGCCCTTAGAAACTTGTCAAACTAAGTATAGAATCAATCTTTAGGATGTTTTTATCATAAATGTTCAATAATGTTCCAACCGGAGAATTCCTATGTCTGTAGAAAAGCAATGGAACGTGAGCTAACTCTCTCGTGACCGCGCCTCAGAGCCTGTGGCACTCTGCCAGACACCTGGCTCAATCCCTTCTCATCCACCCCCACTTCACAATAGAAGCTCAAAACAACGTTGTAAAGACTGTTGACATCTAGTGGAAGCCGTAGGAAGTGCAATATGACCCCATTTACACTGTATATTGGAATGGCAAAGAGTTGAAAAAGTACAAACTTCAGATTTCCCACTTCCTGGTTGGATTTTTCTCAGGTTTTCGCCTGCCATATGAGTTCTGTTATACTCACAGACATCATTCAAACAGTTTTAGAAACTTCAGAGTGTTTTCTATCCAATACTACTAATATGCATATATTAGCATCTGGGACAGAGTAGCAGGCAGTTTACTCTGGGCACCTTATTCATCCAAGCTACTCAATACTGCCTCCCTGTCACCAAGAAGTTAAGACACTAACAGCTTACAGATGGTAGGCAATTAAAGTCACAGTTATGAAAACTTAGGACACTAAAGAGGCCTTTCTACTGACTCTGAAAAACACCAAAAGAAAGATGCCCAGGGTCCCTGCTCATCTGCGTGTATATGCCTTAGGCATGCTACAAGGAGGAATGAGGATGCAGATGTGGCCAGGGCATTAAATTGCCTAAGACAGTGCTACAGGGAGACAGGACGGACAGCTGATCGTCCTCGCAGTGGCAGACCACGTGTAACAACACCTGCACAGGATTGGTGCATCTGAACATCACACCCGCGGGACAATCCCTCCCTCAGTGCTCAGACTGTAATAGGCTGAGAGAGGCTGGACTGAGGGCTTGTAGGCCTGTTGTATGGCAGGTCCTCACCAGACGTCACCGGCAACAACGTCGCCTATGGGCACAAACCCACCGTCGCTGGACCAGACAGGACTGGCAAAAAGTGCTCTTCACTGACAAGTCGCGGGTTTGTCTCACCAGTGGTAAGGGTCGGATTCGCGTTTATCGTCGAAGGAGTGAGCATTACACTGAGGCCTGTACTCTGGAGTGGGATCGATTTTGTATGTGGAGGGTCCGTCATGGACTGGGGCGGTGTGTCACAGCATCATCGGACTGAGGTGGTTGTCATTGCAGGCAATCTCAACGCTGTGCATTACAGGGAAGACATCCTCCTCCCTCATGTGGTACCCTTCCTGCAGGCTCATCCTGACATGACCCTCCAGCATGACAATGCCAACAGCCATACTGCTCATTCTGTGCGTGATTTCCTGCAAGACAGGAATGTCAGTGTTCTACCATGGCCAGCGAAGAGCCCGGATCTCAATCCCATTGTGCACGTCTGGGACCTGTTGGATCGGAGGGTGAGGGCTAGGGCCATTCCCCCCAGAAATGTTCAGGAACTTGCAGGTGCTTTGGTGGAAGAGTGGGGTAACATCTCACAGCAAGAACTGGCAAATCTGGTGCAGTCAATGAGAAGGAGATTTACTGTAGAACTTAATGCAGCTGGTGGCAACACCAAATACTGACTGTTACTTTTGATTTTGACCCCCCCCCCCCCCCCCTTTGTTATGGGACACACTATTTCATTTATGTTACGCACATGTCTGTGGATCTGGTAATATTTACACATGTTAAGTTTGTGAAAGTTTGTGAAAAATGAACGCAGTTGACAGCGAGAGGATGTTTATTTTTTTCCTGAATTTATATGTTATATTTTAATTTCTTCAAAGTAGCCACCCTTTTCCAACAGTCTTGAAGGAGTTCCCACATATGCTGAGCACTTGTTAGCTGCTTTTCCTTCACTCTGCGGTCAAACTCATTTCAAACCATCTCAATTGGGTTGAGGTCGGGTGATTGTGGAGGCCAGGTCATCTGATGCAGCACTCCATCACTCTCCTTCTTGGTCAACTAGCCCTTACACAGCCTGGAGGCGTGTTGGATCATTGTCCTGTTGTAGGTTCTAATTCTCAGAGTATAAAACTCAATGGACACTATGAAAGCTTAACCAAGTTTATTCTCCCAGGGGGTCAATACAGCTGCATTAGACAAAGACATTTTCACACAAGCACTGATATTTAACCGTTCCTCAAGGCTGAGTCTCCTCTTACACATCTGTATAAAACATCATTCTTTACTGCTAGGCAGGACACTAAGTGATATTGGCCATAAACTTTTGTTTCACCCTTAACGTGACCTGACCTGATCTCAACCCCCGTCCATCACTAATCCATGGCTCTCTCCCCTTATCAATGCCGTCAACATGTGATCGCTCCCCTACACTCAAAACACGGCTATCATGGTGCCTGGTACCAGACTGTGTCTCTTCTCCTCCCATAGTATCCCTCCCATAGGATCTCTGATAGCTAACAATAACATATCCTGACATAATGTAAATGTTATACATGACCCTCTCTCCCTCAGTGACATGAATAAGTATATTTCATATTCTCAGAACCCAACAGCACAAACCAGAAGGGATGGCGTATCGCTGCAAAATGCTGTGGTAGCCATGCTGGTTAAATGTTCCTTGAATTCTAATTAAATTACAAAGTCACCAGCAAAGCACCATCACACCTCAGCCTCTATGCTTCACGGTGGGAACCACACATGCGGAGATCATCCGTTTACCTAATCTGCGTCTCACAAAGACATGGCTGTTGGAACTAAAAATCTAAAATGTGGACTTACCAAACCAAAGGACATATTTCCACTGGTCTAATTGCTCGTGTTTCTTTCTTTGCGGCAATTTGACCATAAAGGCCTGATTCACACAGTGTCCTCTGAACAGTTGATGTTGAGATGTGTCTGTTACTTGAACTCTGTGAAGCATTTATTTGGGCTGCAATTTCTGAGGCTGGTAACTCTAATGAACTTATCCTCTGCAGCAGAGGTAACTCTGGGTCTTCCTTTCCTGTGACGGTCCTCATGAGATACAGTTTCATCATAACGCTTTATCTTTTTTGTGACTGCACTTGAAGGAACTTTCAAATTTCTTGAAATTTTCCGAATTGACTGACCTTCATGTCTTGAAGTAATGCTTATTTGAGCTGTTCTTGCCATAATATGGACTTAGCCCTATTTGGTAAAACACCATCTTCTGAATACCATCCCTACCTTGTCACAACACAACTGATTGGTTCAAATGCATTAAGGAAAGAAATTACACAAATTAACTTTTAACAAGGCACACCTGTTAATTGAAATGCGTTCCAGGTGACTAACTCATGAAGCTGATTGAGAAAATGCCAAGAGTGTGCACAGCTGTCAAAGGCAAAGGGTGTCAACTTTGAAGAATCTCAAAAATATATTTTGATTTGTTTAACACTTTTTTGATTACTACATGATTCCATATGTGTTACTTCATAGTTTTGATGTCTTCACTATTATTCTACAATGTAGAAAGTAGTACAAATAAAGAAAAACCCTTGAATGAGTCGGTGTTCAAAACCTTTTGACTGGTACTGTATATATTTTAATAGAATTGATTGTGTGGTGGAGCTGCGGACCCCTGACCATATCAGATCACACAATATACTGTATTGACATTACTTCTTAGCAAAGCATACTGTAACGACCCTAGCCTTTGTAAGCCCATTACCAAAGGAAATAGTAGTCATTCTCCTGGGGTGACCCATGTTCTCACCCCCCTAGGATGGTACTCTCTTCCACTGTTCCCTACTACAATAGCATTAAATATTATATATCAACCCAAGTAAAGATCTCCCCAAGGCACTAGCAATTACCATAAATATTCTACAGGATTATGCAAGGCATCCTTTAGTATAGTAGCTCTCACTCTGTTGAAGATTGATGAGTTTACCATAGTAGTTAATGGGTTGAATTTACACTGAGCTTCCCCTGTTCTCAAAGCACTTTACATTGTCTACAGACAACTCAATCACAGATCTAATCTCATCTACACTACATGGCCAAAAGTATGTGGACACTTGCTCGTTGAACATCCCATTAATATGAGGTTGGTCCCCCCTTTGCTGCTGTAACAGCCTCAACTCTTCTGGGAAGGCTTTCCACTAGATGTTGGAACATTGCTGCAGGGACTTGCTTCCATTCAGCCACGAGCGTTAGTGAGGTTGGACACTGATGTTTGGCGATTAGGCCTGGCTCGCAGTCGGCGTTCCAATTCATCCAAAAGCTGTTTGATGGGGTTGAGGTCAGGGCTCTGTGCAGGCCTGTCAATTTCTTCCACAGCAAACACAACAAGCAATGTTTGTATGGACCTTGCTTTGTGCACGGGGGCATTGTCACGTTGAAACAGGAAAGGGTCTTCCCTAAACTGTTGCCACAAAGTTGGAAGCACAGAATCGTCCAGTATGTCATTGTATGCTGTAGTGTTAGGATTTCCCTTTACTGGAACTAGGGGGCCTAGCACAAACCATGAAAAACAGCCCCAGACCATTATCCCTCCTCCACCAAACTTTAAAGTTGGCACTATGCATTCGGGCAGGTTGCATTCTCCTGGCATCCACCAAACCCAGATTTTTCAGACTGCCAAATAGTAAAGCGTGATTTATCACTCGAGAGAAAGCGTTTCCACTGCTCCAGAGTTCACTGAGCTTTACACCATTCCAACCGACGCTTGGCATTGCACATGGTGATCTTAGGCTTGTGTGCGACAACTTGGAATGGAAACCCATTTCATGAAGCTCCCAACGAACAGTTATTGTGCTGACGTTGCTTCCAGAGGCAGTTTGGAACTCGATAGTGACTGTTGCAACCGAGGACAGACGCGCTTCAGCACTCGGCGGTCCCGTTCTGTAAGCTTGTGTGGCCTACCATTTCGCGGCAGAGTCGTTGTTGTTGTTGTGCCTAGACTTTTCCACTTCACAATAACAGCTCTAGCAGGTCAGAGATTTGACGAACTGACTTGTTGGAAAGGTGGCATCCTATGACTGTGCCACGTTGAAAATCACTGAGCTCTTCAGTACGGGCCATTCTACTGCCAGTGTTTGTCTATGGAGTTTGCATGGCGGTGAGCTCGATTTTCTAAACGGATCAGCAGCAGGTGTGACTAAAATAGCCAAATCCTCTAATTTGAATGGGGTGTCCACATACTTTTGTGTATTTTAGTTAAGCTAGACCACGTGACTATTTTGTGTTATCTTGAAAAGGGATTGGTACTACTATTTCAATGCATTTGTTTATCTGTTTATAGCAAGTTTATAGCGGTTGCCCAGTTGGACAGCTTTGTATTTGTACCACAGTAGTTCAGGTTAAGTGCTGTTCTTATGGATCCCACAGTACAGCACACTTACAGTACCTCAAGGGAAACCAGCTAGGCACCACACATCCCCCATACATGGCCATCTCTCTCCTATTCCCCCTATGAACATTCAGTTGCACTGCAGGAAGAAAAACATCACAAATACTTTTTGTAGTTGCAATGGCATTTTTTTTTCAGCGAGGCTTCCTGGTTAGGAACTAAAGATGACACCTCTCTTTTGAGACTGCCTATTTGAAATGTATTTGAAATGCAGTGAGATCTTTCAAATATAGATTATTTTTTAAATCAAATTTTCCAGTAATTCCGGAAGCACAAGGTCATCGATAACTTTTAATCTCTTTCAACATGTCGAGATCTTTGTTTAAAGTTTTCTGTTCTCATTCCCGTAACCACTCCGAGAGGTCTTCCGATATCAATTATTTGCCAGTTAGGATTTGAATAATTCATATAATGGAAGAAGTTTGGGGAGTTTAATGTAGATTCAGGAAGCTAAGTTTGAGGTTTGTTAAGGAAAGGTGAGTTTCTTAGGTCCTCTCTTGTAACTATCTCCAGGCTTAAAGTTCTCTTCCCAAATGAGTATCAAATCGTTATTCATTCCTTCAACTTATCCCATCATGCATTTTGCATGGGGACGTGTGGCTCGGCGTGGCGTGATGAGCATGAAGCCGGAGCATACGGAGAGAGGGGGCCCTAGTGTTGAGGAACAGATGGGGGTTTTGCAGTGGTAGCGTGACCGTGGGCCTTATTTGCGAGGCGGAAGCTAAGAGAATCTCCCAAATATGCATAAGCATTTCTGTCTGAGCAGCCATAGCTTTAAATCCCAAACCACATCGAGCAAACCACTACACAGCCTCCAATTCTAATGAAAAACTCAGGCTCACCTTTCTGGATCTGTGAATCGGCTGGCTGGAAGACGGCTCTCTGCGAGCATTATTAAGCCGCTCTAAGCCAAACTAATTATGTTTAAGCCAAATAGTCAGAGGAAAAGTGTCTGCCTCACTGACTTGATTTAAACGCATTTGCCATATTGATGATCGCAGCGGAGCTAAGAGTTTAATTTACACGACAAGATGAGAGTAACGGTCAGGCTGAGATGTATGCTGCTCATCCAATCTTTTTCTGAGGTAGACATAGTATGGTAGTGGTGTGCGGGTCAGCTGTTTGTTCACCTGCCCGCAATTGCTAATAACCCACCCCCCCGACTATATTTAATAACGTGAAAATCGGAGGCCTGCACCCAACCCTCACCCACTAATATAGAATATGTGCTCTAGGCTACAATCACAAAGGGAAAAACCATTTTTGGACACGGGGTGCAGGATTTCTTTTTACGGATTTAAATGTTTCTGCTTATAATTTTCGACATTTTAGTATGCTATTTGTTAGTCAACTTGTCTATAATTAGATACATGCAGCTTCTCATCTGTCATTATACGTATGTTGCCGCCAAATGTCCTAGAAGACTAAATAAACCCTTGCTCACCAGAATATCATAAATCGATAGAATAATTACTTCAATCTAGTTCAATTTTCTGCTTCTTTCACAGAGCCAAGACATTTAGGGACTTGGGAGAAAATGCAGAAATTCAACCCTCCAAAAAACAGAACTTTTTTTCTGTGCAAAACCGAAAGACGTCAGTTTGACCGGTTGTAAGGAAATAGAAAGCTGTGAAAACGACCCATGTTTCTGATAAGGTTTCAGTATGGCTTGGATGCATGTTTTATATGGCACTATCAGCTTTTATGATGCTGATAAAGATAGCACCTATACAGACAGTATCTAGCTGCACATTCACATTCTCTCAAGATCTGAAATGAATAAATAATATTTCTACACCAAAGAATGTGCCTACATTTGGTGTATCATTGAACTGCAAGAAATGCTGAGAGGTTATAGACCTACAGTCAGTGTCCAGATTTCAGTTTCCATTTAACCCATCTAAACAGTAGGCTACGGTTCCCTTGACGTGCGATAGGCCTGTTTGAAGTCCCTTCTTGTGACTGTCGAATTTGTATAGCGCCTCACAATCATCACACATAACATAGCCTGCTATCATCCTCTTTTACCACTTCAACAAATCTTTCCCAAACATGACTTTTCTGTCCCTCCCTTCTCTTTATTTTCAACTCTCTATTTCACAGCTTTTCTCTTTTTGAATTAAATTCGGACCTTTTTGCCTCCGTGTATCGACGTTATCTTTTTCTGCCCGTTACCAAAAGCACTTGGCGGTTGGCGTGTAAGTTATTCAGCGTGCGTACAGTTGGTCCCTAAAGCTTAGGCTAATGCACTAATGCCAGATGGCCTAAAATAATAAAATAAAAACCTCAACGTAGCCTATAGATATAAATTACACAATAATTACACTTTTATGGACTTTTTAAAGGTATTGTTTTCTTTTTATTCAGCCCGCCCGCCCGCCACCCACCCTTCATCCACACAATATTTAATGACCCTAAACCCACCCGCACCGTGGATATAAGCGCGGGGAACTGCGGGTTATGAGTCAACCCAATGCATCACTACAGTATGGTTTATGATTGACAAGTTATTGATACAGGGTTGTATTTTAGAGGAGATTATGTATGTTGTATTCATGAGTTTGTGTTGAATATTAGCATCCGATATTGGCATATATTTGCATTTAGATTGGAAATTGTGTCAGGGCTATTCAAAATGTGAGCGTTTGATGGCACACATTTGTTGTTTGAAAATACATTGAATACAGTCCTTGGGTACTTTCATGCATCAAAATAATGTGTGGGAAAATCCATTTTTAGGTTTATGACTGTATGATGATTTTATTTCTCCTCGTGAATTCTGCCAGTTCAGATGCAATTGTGACGGTTTTCTTCCGCTGAAGTATTGGAGGACCAAAATGCAATATCTTTAATATCGACGATAAACGAGAACACTACAAAATACAAAACAACAAAAGTGAAAACCGAAACAGTCCTATTTGGTGCAATGACACAAAGACATTAGACAATCACCCACAAAATACCCACAGAATATGGCTGCCTAAATATGGTTCCCAATCAGAGACAACGATAGACAGCTGCCTCTAATTGAGAACCAATCTAGGCAACCATAGACCTACAAACTACCTAGAAAGGGGACAGCCCCATAAACATACAAAAAACCATCCCCCATGTCACACCCTACCCAAAATAAAAAATAAAAAACAAAGATAACTAAGGCCAGGGCGTGACAAACTTGTACAACCTTTTTAGTGAAAAATGTGTCACCTTCAATTCCCTTTCCGGTGTTCTGCAGTTTGCCAACATGAACCACTCCACCCTTCACCGTAATTACCTCCATTCAAATCTAATTGAAAATTGCAGACTCTGTAACAAGCGTACAAGCTTCTGGTACAGTGAGTGAGTGAGGAAAACATTTAACCTTTTTCTGACACCCCAGTCTGTACTATTGTGGCGTTTGTATCAGCAACAAACAAGGTGTAAGAACACGGTGAAACATGTAGCTTTTGGCATATGGAGAGCGTCAGAGAGATGGGTCTTTGTGTCTAAAAAGCAACATACATTTTTTGGGGTGAAATTAAAGAAAAATGAAAAAGGCCTGACCAGCTGCATCAACACGTCCATGACTGATGTGTCTCTGCTGCTCATGTTGGAATGGAGCGCGGCCAGCAGCCATCTTGTATGGCAAGGGTTGCTAGGACATCTGTGGTGCAGGGGGAGTATGTGAGGGCTGAAAGTTTGGATGGATGTCTGCTCAACTGTGTTAATGAGAACTCATGTCGACCAACATTATTCTCCAGCTCAGCTGTAGAACTGGGTGTTAGCTCATCAACACACAAAATACAAAGTACAATCAACAATACTAATGAAAGTATCTCTGCTTTAAAACATAGCCAACTAGTCGTGAAACCCAGAATGATGTCTTTGTAAAATATTTATCAGTTGACCAAACAAAAACGAACAAAATGTTATGGTTTTTCTATTCCTCAGGAGTTTGAGGAGTTTAACAAGAGGCTGGGTGATGTGTCCAGACACGTCCGGGTCCCTCTGCCTGTGTCTAACGTCCTGTGGGAACACTGCATCCGTCTGGCCAACAGGACTCTGGTGGAGGGGTAAGTTGTTTACTTGCATATGAAAATACAGTGACTGATTTCTACATAAAACCAGGAATGTTTCATCAGATATCACCAGAGAAGCCAGTAGGCTTCAGAAGAAGGAGGAACAACTCCTGCATCCTTACTTTGATTTACAAAACAATTTAATTGATTTCTAGATAAAACACTTTTTCAGCAGATACAGTATACTGCAGCCTTCATCAAGGGGCTGAGTGGTGCCTGATGAGTCATGTTCATTCCATTTAATAAAACCTTTCCAAAAATAGTAAATAATGTCTCTCTGTACCCACTTACAGTTTATGTGATAGTATATTTCAAAGGTACGAATCAGCGATTTAAAAAAATATGTATATGCTTTTAAAAAATATATATATATAATAAATATGTGTATGCTTTTTTTTATGAGCAGCAAAATGCTGCTGACTAGTTGTAATGCCAGCAAATATATTATGATAAGCACAGCAGGAAAAATAATATCTGTGAACATAAACCTACTGCTCATTCAATTATGGTTTATAGTGAGTTTATTACCACATGCTAATATGTACCTGTGGAATAGCAGGATTTACTGCCAGTGGATAGGAGAGGTGTGGACATTTTAGCTGCCTCGTTCATCTCTTATTGTGACGTCTTTTTGGTCGAGGGGCCCGTTCCTTGCTCCCGGGGTACACTCGTAAATATCAGCTGGGACGCATGTCATAGGCTGAATACCTCAAGTGAGTTATTGAATAAGGCCGTATTGGAGTCCCTGTCGTCTCCCGCAGTAAGGTATGACCACAAGGTGCTTCGAGCCCCAACATCGATCAAGAAAAGTTTGATTCTCTGTTCTTTACTCCCCCCCCCCTATTTTTTTCTTCTCAAGGTTTGAACATCCTCTTGATGGAACATCTGCTTGTCATAAATAAATAAAAAACGAAATGTTAGAGTACCGCAAAGGAACGCGCTGATTGCCTAGATAAGCACTCAAAACATGAGTGCTCACAGCTTTTCTTCAGCTTTCTCTGACATTCTCCCGAGACAACTCCTCTTCAGTCCTCTTATCCCCTCCATATGGTAGCAACTAGCTAACTCTCTCTGCCTCCTTCTCCCCAACCCCAACACCATCCCAGGACTGTTATACGTTCTGTTATAGAGACCCCACAGGGAACATGTCTGACACGAGGCTGGCCTGAGTCTCCTCTAAACACTTGACACATCCGAAATGGCTCCCAAAACCACCTGCTCCATTCCCATCTCCATTGCTAGTGAGTCAAAGGTTTGGGGCCTAATGCATTTTCCCTCAAATCAGCACTTGTACCCTTTCTCTGCACAGTGCATTGTTCATGGTGGTGTGTGTGGGTGTATGCGTGCGTGCACTCTTGTCTGAGTGTGCGTGTGTGAAAGCATCTGTGAAATATAAGTACTGGCAGGCAGAGTTTTATACGGCCAGGTGAGACATCCTCTTTATGCCTGAGAGACATGGCATTAATAGGGGGGAGGGGGGGTAAAAAGCTTTCATAATGCCCCTGACCATCTTGTGATGAAGTGGGAAAAAGATGAGGCACAAGCACAACATCTATAAGAGTGTTAAATTGTGAAACCGGCAGGGAAGTGCGTACAGTGTTTTTTGCACCCAGGTTGATTGTGCTGAGCTTTATTGAGCTGGAAGTTCAGGGTTTTAGTTCTAAGGACAGAACTAGGGTTAGTTAGGGTTTTAGTTCTAAGGACAGAACTAGGGTTAGTTAGGGTTTTAGTTCTAAGAACAGAACTAGGGTTAGTTAGGGTTTTAGTTCTAAGGACAGAACTAGGGTTAGTTAGTGTTTTAGTTCTAAGGACAGAACTAGGGTTAGTTAGGGTTTTAGTTCTAAGGACAGAACTAGGGTTAGTTAGGGTTTTAGTTCTAATGACAGGACTATGGTTAGTTAGGGTTTTAGTTCTAAGGCCAGGACTAGGGCTCCGGAGTGGCGCAGCGGTCTAAGGCACTGCATCTCAGTGCTAGAGGCGTCACTACAGACACCATGGTTTGAACCCAGGCTGTATCACAACCGGTCGTGATTTGGAGACCCATAGGGCGGCGCACAGTTGACCCAGCATCGCCCGGGTTTGGCTGGGTAGGCCATCAATGTAAATAAAAATTTGTTCTCAACTGACTTGCCTAGTTAAATAAAGGTTCAATTAAAATAATATTAAAAAATATCACAATACAGTAGTTAGGAAAAGACACCCAAAAGTGTACAACTAACATGTAATAAACTGTACACTCTTCAAACTCTTCATTCTCTGCTCGACACATCACCATGGACATGATCTGTGTATCAGTATTAGACCTGTGAAGCTACTTCACAAGAGTCTGCCTCTCTCAGCTCCCCATCCCAGACTGGGATTAGTCTAGTCTCTGGTGTTCCCTCCCCTCCGTATCCCCAAGGTCCTGGTCTGACTGCATCCCAAATGACTATATAGGCATTCCCTATATAGTGCACCAGTTTGGGCCCTGTGGGCACTGGTCAAAAATAGGAATAGGGTGCCATTATAGACACAGCCTGAGTGTCACGGTACTGTGCCTCCTATCACCTCCATCCCTCCACTATGGTAGAGTGGCCAGGCGTGGTCTGTTTGTCTGATACAGTATCTTCGCCTCCCACTCCCAACTGGACTCCTCAGAGAGGAGCTAGAGCCGCTTGACAGTCTGACTCACCACTCACCGTCTCACCCCAGGGGACTCTGGAAACCTCAGAGAGAGGAGGAAGGGAGGGAGATATAGATGTAGGGAGGTAAGGAGAGAGAGAAAGAGAGAGGGCAGGAGAAGGATGGAGAGAGAGAAAGCGAGAGAGGAGAGAGATGTAGACTCTGGCCGTATCTATTTTCCCCTGAAAGCAATAACAGCTCTGTCAGGACCAGAAGAAACATGGATGTCAGCAGCTACTGATCTGGTGGACTTGATTCCACTCCGTTACACACATACACAAACACAGACATACACAAACACACACACTCACAGACACACACATACACAAACACACACAAGGGAACAGTCAGATGTGACGGGCACTCCGACTGAGGACCCTCAAATCCAGATCTCCACACGGTGTGAAGAGACAGTTTGTGAAGTTATCAAGTGAACAATGAATATTAAGTATTTACTTGTTGGCCTTTTTACAAAACAAACCCTTGAACTGTCCGAGACAAAAGATGCCTTGAAGAAAACAGCAGAATTAAGAGTTATTAGATTTATTAACTCTCTGTCGATTTCAGATTTTCTCCTTTGACATTTTTGTTTTTCATTCTTGTGCCTTGGGCATCAAGATTTCAAATGTCATGTTTTTAGAACGTTGCTCATAAACAACTTTGGATTCTGAAACGTCTCTCAACAAAAACTAAACTTATGTAACTTATTCTGTATCTTATTCTGTACTGTCTGACAGAAATAATACAAAATTCAACAAAGTCAACTTGTGTCTCCTGTTCCGTCATGTAGCTATGGTAATGTAAAGAAGTGCAGTACTGATGGGCGGCCTCTGATGCAGCTGGACTTCCAGCAGTTCCTGATGAAGCTGGAGAAGCTGACAGACATGAGGCCCATCCCTGACTGAGAATGACATGGAGCAGTTCATCAAGAACCACAGGGTGAGGAATGCTCACGGCAGCTTTGGAGTTATCAGAATAATTATTCACTCAGTCTGCTCAATGTGCTTCGATTAATTCTACTTAGGAGCACGGGACTCACCCCGTTTACCAGCAATGTGTAGCACAAACATGGATATGTGTAGTAAAAACAATAGTTAATCAGTTACTATAGCCAGCTGTGACGAAAGACTAAAGACTATCTGAGGCTGAAGGCTATCTGAGATTGTCTGAGACTAAAGGCTATCTGAGGCTAAAGGCTATCTGAGGCTAAAGGCTATCTAAGACTAAAGGCTATCTGAGAATAAAGGCTATCTGAGATTGTCTGAGACTAAAGGCTATCTGAGACTAAAGGCTATCTGAGGCTAAAGACTATCTGAGACTAAAGGCTATCTGAGACTAAAGGCTATCTGAGACTAAAGGCTATCTGAGACTAAAGGCTATCTGAGCCTAAAGGCTATCTGAGACTAAAGGCTATCTGAGACTAAAGGCTATCTGAGACTAAAGACTATCTGAGATTGTCTGAGACTAAAGGCTATCTGAGACTAAAGACTGAGACTAAATGCTATCTGAGACTAAAGGCTATCTGAGACTAAAGACTATTTGAGACTAAAGGCTATCTTAGATTGTCTGAGACTAAAGGCTATCTGAGACTAAAGGCTATCTGAGACTAAAGGCTATCTGAGATTGTTTGAGACTAAAGGCTATCTGAGACTAAAGGCTATCTGAGACTAAAGGCTATCTGAGACTAAAGGCTATCTGAGACTAAAGATTATCTGAGATTAAAGACTATCTGAGACTACAGGCTATCTGAGACTAAAGGCTATCTGAGACTAAAGACTGTCTGAGAATGTCTGAGACTAAAGGCTATCTGAGACTAAAGACTATCTGAGACTAATGGCTATCTGAGACTAAAGACTCTTTGAGAATGTCTGAGACTAAAGGCTATCTGAGACTAAAGGCTATCTGAGACTAAAGGCTATCTGAGACTAAAGACTATCTGAGATTGTCTGAGACTAAAGGCTATCTGAGACTAAAGGCTATCTGAGGCTAAAGACTATCTGAGACTAAAGGCTATCTGAGACTAAAGGCTATCTGAGACTAAAGGCTATCTGAGACTAAAGGCTATCTGAGCCTAAAGGCTATCTGAGACTAAAGGCTATCTGAGACTAAAGGCTATCTGAGACTAAAGACTATCTGAGATTGTCTGAGACTAAAGGCTATCTGAGACTAAAGACTGAGACTAAATGCTATCTGAGACTAAAGGCTATCTGAGACTAAAGACTATTTGAGACTAAAGGCTATCTTAGATTGTCTGAGACTAAAGGCTATCTGAGACTAAAGGCTATCTGAGACTAAAGGCTATCTGAGATTGTTTGAGACTAAAGGCTATCTGAGACTAAAGGCTATCTGAGACTAAAGGCTATCTGAGACTAAAGGCTATCTGAGACTAAAGATTATCTGAGACTAAAGACTATCTGAGACTACAGGCTATCTGAGACTAAAGGCTATCTGAGACTAAAGACTGTCTGAGAATGTCTGAGACTAAAGGCTATCTGAGACTAAAGACTATCTGAGACTAATGGCTATCTGAGACTAAAGACTCTTTGAGAATGTCTGAGACTAAAGGCTATCTGAGACTAAAGGCTATCTGAGACTAAAGGCTATCTGAGACTAAAGACTATCTGAGATTGTCTGAGACTAAAGGCTATCTGAGACTAAAGGCTATCTGAGACTAAAGGCTATCTGAGACTAAAGACGATCTGAGACTAAAGACGATCTGAGACTAAAGACTATCTGAGACTAAAGACTATCTGAGAATAAAGGCTATCTAGGACTGAAGACTGAGACTAAAGGCTATCTGAGACTAAATACTATCTGAGAATGTCTGAGACTAAAGGCTATCTGAGACTAAAGACTATCTGAGACTAAAGACTATCTGAGACTAAAGACTATCTGAGACTAAAGACTATCTGAGATTGTCTGAGACTAAAGGCTATCTGAGACTAAAGGCTATCTGAGACTAAAGGCTATCTGAGACTAAAGACGATCTGAGACTAAAGACGATCTGAGACTAAAGACTATCTGAGACTAAAGACTATCTGAGAATAAAGGCTATCTAGGACTGAAGACTGAGACTAAAGGCTATCTGAGACTAAATACTATCTGAGAATGTCTGAGACTAAAGGCTATCTGAGACTAAAGACTATCTGAGACTAAAGACTATCTGAGACTAAAGACTATCTGAGTTGGTCTGAGACTGACTAAAGGCTTTCTGAGACTAAAGACTATCTGAGACTAAAGACTATCTGAGACTAAAGGCTATCTGAGACTAAAGGTTATCTGAGACTAAAGACTATCTTTGACTAAAGACTATCTGAGATTGTCTGAGACTAAGGGCTATCTGAGACTAAAGGCTATCTGAGACTAAAGGCTATCTGAGGCTAAAGGCTATCTGAGACTAAAGGCTATCTGAGACTAAAGGCTATCTGAGACTAAAGGCTATCTGAGACTAAAGGCTATCTGAGACTAAATACTATCTGAGACTAAAGACTATCTGAGATTGTCTGAGACTAAAAGCTATCTGAGATGGTCTGAGACCAAAGACTATCTGAGATTGAAGGATCTCTGTCCATAATATGTGTACGTCTGTCTGTCTGTCCCACAAGGAGTACTCCATGAAGCAGCTGGCCAACCTGGTGCACGTGTGTCTGGGCTCTCACATAAACAAGAAGGCCTGGCATAAACTCCTGGCAGCCATCGACGACATCGACAGACCAAAGCGATAGAGACAGACAGGCATGGTTATTGTATTTAAGGTGGCTTCTAAACATGAGGCTCAATTTTAGAATGCCGAGGGTTAGAATCCTCACAAACCCAACAGGAACAGAAAAGAAGCAATGAAACAAGAACTTCTGCTTATAAATACACTCATACAAGCATGTTTCAGTTATCTGACTAACTCACTACATATAGGCTACAATTCTACATGCCCCTCGTGGATATCCAATATCCACAAACATGCTGCTTACAGTTTCACTGTGTTTTGTAAGTTACCACAGAGATGCTCCATTCTCCTGTTCATCGTGAATAGAGTGTACATGTTTATGAGGAAGGACTCTGGGTTTTTAAGATAAACTACTTGAAATGCTGAATGATACTCCATGACGTTTTATTTTTCTCCTACTGTTTGTCTATAGCATAATGTGCTTCTGTAAACAGCTCAGGAGCAACGTTGACCCTGGGGAAAAACTGAATCGTTTAACATTTTCTTTTTGACTATAATGTGACAGATATGGCTGAGTTGAGAAAACAGACACTTTTCCATAGAAATCCAGATAGTGTATTTCTCCAGGTATAACATGCACTCACAAACACAGTTTCTGAAAAAGCATGGTATGTTAATTGAAGTACTTCCCTTTCAGGTTACGCCTATGGAGACATCTGGTCTAGTGCCCTTTAAATGTCCATTAATGATGTTGATGATGATGATGACAGCACTGTTTTTTTGTGTTGTTCCAGTGGTGTGGGATGAAGTCACCCCAGACACTGAGCTTCGGTCAGTTTTGCGTTTCCCCCACTAATGGTTAAGGTTAGGATTGGGGGAGCGAAAGCTGATCCTAGATCTGTACCTAAGGGTATCTTCACCCCTGAGCTTGTTCCAGTCCAGGACTATTACTGTACCTGGGCTGTTTGTTATGTCCAAAAATGATTTATCCTGATACACCAAGTTAAAATTATATGTTGTCATCTTGTCTCTAATAAAATGTTCTGTTTTACACTGAGTGCACAAAACATTATGAACACCTGCTCTTTCCATGACATAGACTGACCAGGTGAAAGCTATGATCACTTGTTAAATACACTTCAATCAGTGTAGATGAAGGGGAGGAGACAGGTTAAATAAAACAATTCAGACATGGATTGTGTATGTGTGCCATTCAGAGGGGGAATGGGCAAGACTTTGCTCGGTTTTTCATGCTCAACAGTTTCCTGTGTGTATCAAGAATGGTCCACCACCCAAAGGACTTCCAGCCAACTTGACACAACTGTAGGAAGCATTGGAGTTAAAATGTGCCAGCATCCCTGTGGAACGCTTCAACACCTTGTAGAGTCCATAACCATTCAATATGTTCAAAGTTAACATTATACACAGTGTACAAAACATTAAAGGCACCTTCCTAATCTTGAGTTTGCCTTTTTTAAGGGCCAAAGGCGGTATGCAACTCTGCAACTCAATATTAGGAAGGTGTCTTTAATGTTTTGTACACTGGGTATAATGTTGATTTTGAACATATTGAATGGTTATAGATGATATACTAGGTCTAACGTGCATCCGCTGCACTGGTTTAGTTCCTAGTCATATCATAAGAAGGAGTTTAATTGTCCAAACACACAACCTCCACCATTGTCTCTGCATCTCTCCTTGTGATAAGATGAGGAAAAATAGTAGTTTTTGACACCGAAACAACGTAAATGATTCAATAGTTTTTTGTTGCATTACGGTTCCAAGATGATAATGTAAATGTGTAAAACATACGTTTTATTTCTGTTGTGTCACTTTGGATTCCAGACTTTTTATACACGATAAGTACTGGAAGTGTGCTATCTGTTTACTGGCGGTACGCTGTATCTGGTTGTCAAATGTAAAATAATATAAAATAAACTACATTATGATAAAGCTCAAGTGCACTATTGTAATTTTTAAAAATATATATTACATCTTGGTGCTGTAGCCTAAATCAAGGTGATTATACCTGAACACAATAAACAGTGTTTAAATCCAGTCTTGTGCATGTTGTCTGACTTCTCCTTATTCTGCAGACAGCCAGACTTTGATGTCCACTCAAGGCAAAATGTAATCTCAACCTTTATTCCTTTACCTCGGTCAAGAATACCTCCAATCACCCATCTGTCATATGGCTGTCAACTAATACAATTATATTTTCTAAAACTATAGAATATCTCATTCCAACCACACTCCTCAGCACCAGTGCTTTGCTGGCAGTTTATAATAGTTTTTATTTTCAATCACAATCCTTCTTTTCCCTCTGATTCCTGTTTCTGGTGGAATATGGGCAATGTAAGAAGAAGTAATGAATTCGCCTGCAGCGGGGGGTATAATCAATGACCAGTCAGAGAGAGAACAGAGCTGAGCTTCACACGCCTGGCTTTAATAGGGGAATGCTAGTAGCTGGCTGGTGGTCTGACTGACCTTGCTCCACCAGACACACTGCCCCTGGTCTGGTCCAAGCATGGACAGTGTGTGTGGGTGTTAAACCTGGACTAACACTACCCCTGGAGTCCTATAACTACACTAGGAAATGAGAGAGGGAGAACTTTGGGGAAATGAAAAGAGGGCGTATCTCAAGCGGCAAGGGGAATCCTTGAGAAGATTGAAAAGAGTAGGGTAAAGGGACGTGAAGATGAAATTCTGTTAGATGTCTTATCTAAAACCATTTCAATGGCTTTGCCTGACAATACATTAATCTCTTTAACAGTGTATCTATGGTGCTTTACTGGGCTGCACAGGGAGACATCTTAGCTCAATGAATGAGTCTCTCCTCCAGCTGTCCTAGGCCCTTACCCTCCCTGTTAAAGATGTACAGTATAAGGTTGGAGCGGAGGCGGCAGAACGGAGGACTATTGATTTGGGAGGAGTCGTAAGTGGTGGGTTTACTTTTCAATGACTTCGTGGAATACGTGCTCATGCACTCTTGCACATTGTTGTGTGTGTCTGTACCTCAGGGGTGTGTGTGTGTGTGTGTGTGTGTGTGTGTGTGTGTGTGTGTGGGTGTGTGTGTGTGTGTGTGTGTGTGTGTGTGTGTGTGTGTGTGTGTGTGTGTGTGTACCTCACTGTGAGCGACAGGTCACATTTAGTTGCCTGTGTCATTGCAGTGTCCACTGGCATTAAGTCCTGCTTTAGTGTCTAAGACAGGACATGCAGACTCATAGATAGGCTACTGTGTACTGGCGTGCATCAGGAAAACTATTTCTATTGTGTTGTGTAAACACTCTCTCCTTTTCCTCTCTGTCTCTAATGCACACACACACACACCGCTTACAACCTGTACAAACACAGATACCAAGAGATGTACCTGGACACCCAAGCATGACGTAGAACACCTCAGAAACACAAATAGCCAGGCGCAGCATACATCCACAAACACTCAGACAGAGACAGGAATACTGTTTTGGCTCCATCAACATGGTCATTCTGGTCCATTAGATGACTGTCACGGTCGCTGTCCAAAATGGCACCCTATTCACTTGCTAGTGTACTACTTTTGATGAGGGCACTATAAAGTGCCTTCGGAAAGTATTCAGACCCCTTGACATTTTCCACATTTTATTAGGTTAAATCCTTATATATAAAAAAAATATTCCTCATCAATCTACACACAATACCCCATAATGACAAAGCAAACATTTTCTTCCGAAAAAAACCCCGTAAATAGCACAATTATATAATTATTCCGACCTTTACTCAGTACTTGTTGAAGCACCTTTGGCAGCAATTACAGCCTCAAGTCTTGAGTATGACGCTACAAGCTTGGCACACCTGTATTTGGGGAGTTTTTCCCATTCTTCTCTGCAGATCCTCTCAAGCTCTGTCAGGTTAGAAGGGGAACATCGCAGCACAGTTATGTTCAGGTCTCTTCATGATGTTAAATTGGGTTCAAGTCCGGGCTCTGACTGGGCCACTCAAGGACCTTCAGAAACTTGTCCCGAAGCCACTCTTGCATTGTCTTGGCTGTGTGCTTAGTATCGTTGTCCTGTTGGAAGGTGAACCTTCACCCCAGTCTGAGTTCCTGAGCGCTCTGGAACAGGTTTTCATCAAGGATCTCTCTGTACTTCCATTCATCTTTCTCTCAATCCTGACTTGTCTCCCTGTCCCTGCCGCTGAAAAACATCCCCACAACATGATGCTGCCACCATGCTTCACCGTAGGGATGGTACCAGGTTTCCTCCAGACATGACACTTAGCATTCAGGCCAAAGTCTTCAATCTTGGTTTCATCAGACCAGATAATCTTGTTTGTCATGGTTTGAGAGTCTTTAGGTGACTTTTGGCAAACTCCAAGTGAGATTTCTTGTGCCTTTTACTGAGGAGTGGCTTCTGTCTGGCCACTCTACTATAAAGGCCTGATTGGTGGACTGCTGCAGAGATGGTTGTCCTTATGGAAGTTTCTCCCATCTCCACAGGTTCTTGGTCACCTCCCTGACCAAGGCTCTTCTCCCCCGATTGCTCAGTTTGGCCGGGCGGCCAGCTCTAGGAAGAGTCTTGGTGGTTCCAAACTCCACTGTGTTCTTGGGGACCTTCAAAGCTGCACAAATGTGTTGGTAATTCCTTCAACCTCATGGCTTGGTTTTTGCTCTGATATGCACTGTCAACTGTGGGACCTTATATAGACAGCTGTGTGCCTTTCCAAATCAATTGAATTTACCACAGGTGTAATTGCAATCAAGTTGTAGAAACATCTCAAGCGTGATCAACGGGAACAGGATGCATTTGAGCACCCAGCAGGCTGGGGCTCTAAGAAGGGTGAAAATACCCAGGAGACTGGGGCCCTGATGAGGGTGAAAACACACAGTGGCTTTCTCTACTGGGGTGTACTGGCTCAAAGAGCTGCAACGGCAATTCAACTTTTGGCGAAATTCCACGCAAGCTTGGGGGCTCCATGCCTT
The DNA here is from genome assembly GCF_013265735.2 of Oncorhynchus mykiss. NCBI lineage: Eukaryota > Metazoa > Chordata > Actinopteri > Salmoniformes > Salmonidae > Oncorhynchus > Oncorhynchus mykiss. The sequence continues at coordinate 59,903,894 of NC_048582.1, read as the reverse complement.
TGTAGGCCTAACTCCCAAGCCTCTCATCCATTCTATTCATTCCTATGTGGCCGACACAATGCTGTATCCTGGCACTGAATGTATTCTTCCACTAACACAAGGTCAGAGGAAATCTGTACTTAAGTCATTTGTAGCATGATGACAGTGTCTGCCATCAGTGACCTGTCAGGCCCCTGTCTGTCTGGATGTGTGGTACTGTTTTGACAGCAGGACTATGACTGGAAATGGTGATGCAACAGAGGAGGAGGAGAAGCATCCCTGCGCAATCAGAAATGATATAATGGTTCAGTGGTCATAGATCATAGGTAATCCCTCAAATTATATGTGAATCCCTCATATGACCTGGGGATAATGGATACTCTTAGCTCCTAGTTCTCTAGCTTGTATAACAGGCTGGACAGAGAGTAGAGATGGGTGAGAGCTGTATATCCTATGGTGAACCCGGCCAGCTCAATGACACCATCAGTCACTCACTCACAGTCAGGAGAGGAGTTAGTCAACTTGTCAAGCGTCTAAAATACGGACAAACAAGGTGGATACTAAGGGTTGAGGGGGGCCTTTAGATGGAGTCTGACAGAAATGTTCAAGTTAATTCCTTTATTTTACCAGGGAAGACATATTGAGACTTAGGTCTATTTTTTTGTGTGTTTTTTTATGTTTAATTTTCTCCCCTTTTTCTCCCCAATTTCATGGTATCCAATTATGAGTAGTTACTATCTTGTCTCATCGCTACAACTCCCGTACGGGCTCGGGAGAGACGAAGGTCGAAAGCCATGTGTCCTCCCAAACACAACCCAACCAAGCAGCACTGCTTCTTAACACAGTACGCATCCAACCCGGAAGCACCAATGTGTCGGAGGAAACTGTGCACCTGGCGACCTTGGTTAGCGTGCACTGCGCCCCGGCCCGCCACAGGATTCGCTAGTGCGCGATGAGACAGAAACTATAGTTATGGCAAGTCAGTTAGGACATCTACTTTGTGCATGACACGAGTAAATGTTCCAACAATTGTTTACAGACAGATGATTTCACTTGTAATTCCAGTGGGTCAGACGTTTCAATACACTAAGTTGACTGTGCCTTTAAACAGCTTGGAAAATTCCAGAAAATTATGTCATGGCTTTAGAAGCGTCTGATAGGCTAATTGACATCATTAGAGTCAATTGGAGGTTTATCTGTGGATGTATTTCAAGGCCTATCTTCAAAGTCAGTGCCTCTTTGCTTGACATCATGGGAAAATCAAAAGATGTCAGCCAAGACCTCAGGAAAAAAAATTGTAGACCTCCACAAGTCTGGTTCATCCTTGGGAGCAATTTCCAAACGCCTGAAGCTACCACGTTCATCTGTACAAACAATAGTACGCAAGTATAAACACCATGGGACCACGCAGCCATCATACCGCTAAGGAAGGAGACGCGTTCTGTCTCCTAGAGATGAACGTGCTTTGGTGCGAAAAGTGCAAATCAATCCCAGAACAACAGCAAAGGACCTTGTGAAGATGCTGGAGGAAACAGGTACAAAAGTATCTACAGTGGGGAGAACAAGTATTTGATACACTGACGATTTTGCAGGTTTTCCTACTTACAAAGCATGTACAGGTCTGTAATGTTTTATCATAGGTACACTTCAACTGTGAGAGACAGAATCTAAAACAAAAATCCAGAAAAACACATTGAATTATTTTTAAGTAATTAATTTGCTTAATATTGCGTTAACATAAGAATTTGATCACCTACCAACCAGTAAGAATTCCGGCTCTCACAGACCTGTTAGTTTTTCTTCAAGAGGCCCTCCTGTTCTCCACTCATTACTTGTATTAACTGCACACTCAATCAAACAGACTCCAACCTCTACACAATAGCCAAGACCAGAGAGCTGTGTAAGGACATCAGAGATACAATTGTAGACCTGCACAAGGCTGGGATGGGCTACAGGACAATAGGCAAGCAGCTTGGTGAGAAGGCAACAACTGTTGGCGCAATTATTAGAAAATGAAAGAAGTTCAAGATGACGGTCAATCACCCTCGGTCTGGGGCTCCATGCAAGATCTCACCTCGTGGGGCATCAATGATCATGAGGAAGGTGAGGGATCAGCCCAGAACTACACGGCAGGACCTGGTCAATGACCTGAAGAGAGCTGGGACCACAGTCTCAAAGAAAACCATTAGTAACACACTACGCCGTCATGGATTAAAATCCTGCAGCGCACGCAAGGTCCCCCTGCTCAAGCCAGCACATGTCCAGGCCCGTCTGAAGTTTGCCAATGACCATCTAGATGATCCAGAGGAGGAATGGGAGAAGGTCATGTGGTCTGATGAGACAAAAATAGAGCTTTTTGGTCTAAACTCCACTCGCCGTGTTTGGAGGAAGAAGAAATATGAGTACAACCCCAAGAACACCATCCCAACCCTGAAGCATGGAGGTGGAAACATCATTCTTTGGGGATGCTTTTCTGCAGAGGGGACAGGACGACTGCACCGTATTGAGGGGAGGATGGATGGGGCCATGTATCGCGAGATCTTGGCCAACAACCTCCTTCCCTCAGTAAGAGCATTGAAGATGGGTCGTGGCTGGGTCTTCCAGCATGACAACGACCCGAAACACACAGCCAGGGCAACTAAGGAGTGCTCCGTAAGAAGCATCGCAAAATCGGCAGTGTATCAAATACTTGTTCTCCCCACTGTATATCCACAGTAAAACTAGTGAATGAGGGAATGTTTTACTAGGATTAAATGTCAGGAATTGTGAAAAACTGAGTTTAAATGTATTTGGCTAAGGTGTATGTAAACTTCCGACTTCAACTGTATATACACTCACATATTACAATTCAAAAACACAGTCATGGGAAGCAAAATATCACAAATCACCCAGAAAATGAATACCTCAAACAATAATCTAACTACCAGAACATCAAGATTGCATGTATTTTTTAATGCAATACGGTGCATTAAAACTAAAAGCAGATTTACCCCGCTCAATGGAGACCGTAGGAACCTCAATAGTTAACCAATCATGTGAACGGGTTAGGGAAGTCAGGTGTCTATACTTCAACAGCAAAGTTAGATAAGACAGAAGTTTATGAAGTAGGGCCTTGTAAACAAAAAGGGGGTAATGTAGAGCTCTACGGGTCTTTAGCGAAGTCCAGCTAAGGAGGCAATGATGAGTATCATAACTGTCAGTGTAAGGGTTGAGGAGACCTTCAGATGGAGTCAGGCAGACAGACAGGGTGGTGAATAAGGGTTGAGGAGACCTTCAGATGGAGTCAGACAGACAGACAGACAGACAGACAGACAGACAGACAGACAGACAGACAGACAGACAGACAGACAGACAGACAGGCGACTAAGGGTTGAGGAGACCTTCAGATGGAGTCAGACAGACAGACAGACAGACAGACAGACAGACAGACAGACAGACAGACAGACAGACAGACAGACAGACCTTCAGATGGAGTCAGACAGACAGACAGACAGGGTGGCGACTAAGGGTTGAGGTGACCTTCAGAGGGAGTCTGACAGACAGGCAGGCAGGCAGGCAGGCAGACAGAGACAGGGTGGAGACTAAGGGTTGAAGGGGCCTTCAGATGGAAGTACTGCCATTTGGGAAGGAACATGTCCGTCAATTGATTGGTCAAACACTTGTGCGTACACACACACACCAAGGTAAACCATTACCCTTGAGAAAGTGCATTGGTATCCTTAGGCTTTGGGAATGTGGAAATGTTTATATCCAGACCAATGTATTTCCCTTTGGTCATTGGAGAGGGACGTATTGAATGTGTATTTTATTAAAGCAAAGTTATTGATCTATCACAAATCAGACTCTTTCAAGGAAAGGAGAATCTATGGTCGATGCCTTCTCAAGCCCATGACAGGAGATGGGGTTCATTAGTGCACCATTTTCAGAGTTCCGTGAGATTCATGGAAATCAAAACTTACAACTTCAGGAAGTCGATGAGGAAATGATATCCAATGTGCTCGGACTCCAAAATTAAAATTCAATTTGTTCAATTGTTTAAAGAGGGGTAAGCTACAGTACATCACATTAAATCTGTATAATTATTTATATCAGAACCAACCAGGAGATAACCGACAGCCCAGTGCAGTGTTATTGTGATTACTACAGTTCAGGAGAAATGACATTTTATTGCAAACAAGGACATTTTATTGTCCTGGGTAGATTCATTCTGCAGTTTATAAATAGTAAAGACTGTCCTGCACTTCGTTAAACTTCCAGACTCCTTTTTTCCCTATTACAATTATATATTTATTACATTTATTATTGTGAATAACCCTTGTCCCTTTGACATAATCAGCAATACAATTATTTTACTTGTATGGATAAGCTTGTATTATAGCCCAACTGTTGTCTCGTCTCTATAGTAACAAATCCAATTTATTTATATAGCCCTTCGTACATCAGCTGATATCTCAAAGTGCTGTACAGAAACTCAGCCTAAAACCCCAAACAGCAAGCAATGCAGGTGTAGAAGCACGGTGGCTAGGAAAAACTCCCTAGAAAGGCCAAAATCTAGGAAGAAACCTAGAGAGGAACCAGGCTATGAGGGGTGGCCAGTCTGGAGTGTGTTATTGAATATGACGTTCTGCAGCATAAACTTTCATGGCACTGCTAACTGAATGTCATTACCACAGGTGCTGCTAATTTGGAGCTTCATTAGCTCGGGCTACGATGCCACAAATGGATTAGTTTTGTGTATACCTGTACGGTTTTGGTTTCATATTTGGCAGTAACTTCCGAAAATAAATTTGATGTAATTTTTCTGATGTGTCTGAGACAGCATGAACATTTGAGATTAAGGAACACTTTTTATTTTTAGAAAGTTCTTATAATAGTCCTCTGTCCCCATTGGTTATCATCCTGTTCTCAAATCAAATTGTATTTGTCACATGCGTTGAATACAACAGGTGTGGGCTGTACCGTGAAATGCTTACTTACAAGCCCTTAACAAACAATGCAGTTCAAGAAATTAGAGTTAATCAAATATTTACTGAATAAACTAAAGTTAAAAAAAATATGTTTTCATTATTCAAAACACAAATAAAAAAAATAAAAAAAGATAAATAATTTTTTCAAAGTATTATTGTTACCCTTATTTAACCCGGCAAGTCAGTTAACAACAAATTCTTACTTACCATGACGCCCTACCCCGGCCAGACCCGGACAATTCTGAGCCAATTGTGCGCAGCCCTATTGGACTCCCAATCACAGCCGGATGTGATACAGCCTGGATATATACAGGTTTTACCGGTGTACAGGTTAGTCAAAATAGAATAGTCCGGGTGGCCATTTGATTAGTTGTTCAGCAATCTTATGGCTTTGGAGTAGAAGCTGTTATTGAGCCATAGTCATGAGTTAGTCATGTTATGTCATAGTCATGAGCCAGAAGTCATAGACTAAAAGGAGTCAATTTTTTGGGGCCTCTCTCTGACACCACCTAGTATATAGGTCCTGGATGTCAGGAAGCATGGCCCCAGCGATGTACTGGGCCGCATGCACTACCCTCTGTAGTGCCTTACGGCCCTCCTTTTCCTATAGTCCACGATCAGCTCCTTTGTCTTGCTCACATTTAGAAAGGTTGTTGTCCTTGCGCCACACTGCCAGGTCTCTGACCTCCCTATATGCTGTCTCATCATTGTTGGTAATCAGGCATACCACTATTGTGTCGTCAGCAAACTTAACGATGATGTTGGAGTCATGTCCACGCAGTCGTGGGTGAACAGGGAGTACAGGATGGGACTAAGCACGCACCACTGAGGGGCCCCAGTGCTGAGGATGAGCATGGCAGATGTGTTGTTGTCTACCCTTACCACCTGGGGGCGGCCCGTCAGGAAGTCCAGGATGCAGTTGCAGAGGTCCCAGGGTCCTTAGCTTAGTGATGAGCATTGTGGGCACTATGATGTTTTTTTTGTTTTTTTTTCACCTTTATTTAACCAGGTGGTCTAGTTGAGAACAAGTTCACATTTACAACTGAGACCTGGCCAAGATAAAGTAAATCAGTTCGATACATACAACAACACAGCGTTACACACGGAATAAGCAAATACTACAGTAGAAGAAAAGTATATATACAGTGTGTGCAAATGAGGTAAGATAAGAGAGGTAAGGCAATAAAATAGGCCATAGTGGCGAGGTAATTACGATATAACAATTAAACACTGGAGAGATAGATGTGCAGAAGATGATTGTGCAAGTAGAGATACTGGGGTGCAAAGGAGCAAAATAAATAAATAAATACAGTATTGGGATGAGGTAGTTGGATGGGCTATTTACAGATGGGCTATGTACAGGTGCAATGATCTGTGAGCTGCTCTGACAGCTGGTGCTTGAAGTTAGTGAGGGAGATAAGAGAAGTTCGCTTCAGCGATTTTTGTCGTTTGTAGTTTGTTCCAGTCATTGGCAGCAGAGAACTGGAAGGAAAGGCCTTGGGGGTGACCAGTGAAATATACCTGCTGGAGCGCGTGCTACGCGTGGGTGTTGCTATGGTGACCAGTGAGCTGAGAACTGTATGTTTGGCAGCATGAGTGAAGGATGCTTTGTTGCGAAATAGGAAGCAGATTCAATATGTCATTTTGGATTGGAGATGCTTAATGTGAGTCTGGAAGGAGAGTTTACAGTCTAACCAAACACCTAGATATTTGGAGTTGTCCACATAATCTAGGTCAGAACAGTCCAGAGTAGTGATGCTGGACAGGTGAGCAGGTGCGGGCAGGGATCGGTTGAAGAGCATGCATTTAGTTTTACTTGCATTTAAGAGCAATTGGAGGCCATGGAAGGAGAGTTGAATGGCATTGAAGCTCGTCTGGAGGTTAGTTAGCACAGTGTCCAAAGAAGGGCCAGAAGTATACAGAATGGTGTTGTCTGCGTAGAGGTGGATCAGAGAATCACCAGCAGCAAGAGCGACATCATTGATATATACAGAAAAGAGAGTCAGTCCAAGAATTGAACCATGTGGCACCCCCATAGAGACTGCCAGAGGTCCGGACAACAGGCCCTCCAATTTGACACACTGAACTCTATCAGAGAAGTAGTTGGTAAAACAGGCGAGGCAGTCATTTGAGAAACCAAGGCTGTTGAGTCTGCCGATAAGATTGTGGTGATTGACAGAGCAGAAAGCCTTGGCCAGATCAATGAACACGGCTGCACAGTATTGTCTCTTATCATATCGTCTGAGATCCCCAAAGATTGGAAAGCTGCCATGGTCATCCCCCATGGACTTTACAGTGTCCCAAAACGTTTTTGAGTTAGTGCTACAGAATGCACATTTCTGTTTGAAAAGGCTAGTGTTAGCTTTCCTAACTGCTTGTGTATACTGGTTCCTAACTTCCCTGAAAAGTTGCATATCACAGGGGTATTTGATGTTAATGCAGTATGCCACAGGATGTTTTTGTGCTGGTCAAGGGCAGTCAGGTCTGGAGTGAACCAAGGGCTATATCTATTCCTCGTTCTACATTTTTTGAACGGGGCATGCTTATTTAAGATGGTGAGGAAAGCACTTTTAAAGAATAACCAGGCATCCTTTACTGACGGGATGAGGTCAATATCCTTCCAGGATACCCGGGCCAGGTCGATTAGAAAGGCCAGCTCGCTGAAGTGTTTTAGGGAGCGTTTGACAGTGATGAGGGATGGTCGTTTGAGCGCAGACCCATTACGGACACAGACAATGAGGCGGTGATCGCTTAGATATTGGTTGAAGACAGCAGAAGTCTATTCAGAGGGCAAGCTGGCTAGGATGATATCTATGAGGGTTCCCGTGTTTACGGATTTGGGGTTGTACCTGGTAGGTTCATTGATAATTTGTGTGAGATTGAGGGCATCAATCTTAGATTGTAGGATGGCCGGGGTGTTTAAGCATGTCCCAGCTTAGGTCACCTAGCAGCACGAGCTCTGAAGATAGATGGGGGGCAATAAATTCAAATATGGTGTCCAGGGCACAGCTGGGGGCAGAGGGTGGTCTATAGCAAGCGGCAACGGTGAGAGACTTGTTTCTGGAAAGGTGAATTTTTAGAAGTAGAAGCTCGAATTGTCTGGGCACAGACCTGGATAGCATGACAGAACTCTGCAGGCTATCTCTGCAGTAGATTGCCACTCTGCCCCTTTGGCAGTTCTATCTTGTCGGAAAATGTTATAAATAGGAATGGACATTTCAGGGTTTTTGGTGGTCTTCCTAAGACAGGATTCAGACACGGCTAAGACATACGGGTTGGCAGAGTGTGCTAAGGCAGTGAATAAAACAAACTTGGGGAGTGTTAACATGCATGAAACCAAGGCTTTTACGGTTACATAAGTCAACAAATGAGTGCGCCTGGGGAATGGGAGTGGAGCTAGGCACTACTGGGCTTGGATTGACCTCTACATCACCAGAGGAACAGAGGAGGAGTAGGATAAGGGTACGGCTAAAAGCTATAAGAACTGGTCGTCTAGTACGTTAGGAACAGAGAGAGCTGAACGCTGAATTGTAGACAATGAACAGCATTCTCACATAGGTGTTCCCTTTGTCCCGGTGGGAAAGGGCCGTGTGCAGTGGGATTACTTGTATGTGTGCTAAAAGCTGAGCTTGTATATCGTCTAAGGTAGCCTCATGAAACCAGACTGACGTCATGATAGCCCACATTCCCAAGTGAATGGAAAACGTGAATGCAGCGGTCAGACTGGTTTCACAAGGATGTATAATAGTGTCTCTGAGGTGGAATAGGTGTCAATCCTGAGAGGCAGGGTCTGTACATATGTAAGATCTTAATTTGACCTACATTGTCACAACAAAGTAGTCCTGCAGCAAAAGGATTTGAACGTTAAGTCCATAGTGTTGTTTGATCTGTGGTCCTGCTATTAGCAGGACAAAACTAAGCTACTGTTAATATACTCTAACCATGTGTTAGTGTGAGGTTTTAGTGAATTTATGTCAATCACAAAGCTCATCTGCATTTATAAAAATGATCAGCAAAAAAAAAAAAGATCAAATAAAGATCCTATATCTGTAGTCTACAGTGGAGTAATGCTAACAGACAATCCATCTCTGTAACCTGTCTCTTCAGACGGATGGAACCATGGGGGGGACATGTTAAAGGTCACCCACTCTTGTCAAATAGAGACCTTGACGGGGAGTTCACACACACACACACACACACACACACACACACACACACACACACACACACACACACACACACTACAGTGGTGGGCACCTAGTCAAGGGCTTTGTAAAGGTTATAGTTTTTTTATCACTTCGGTACTATTTTCACAAGTACATAATGTGGTACATTTTCACAACTCTTAAAACAAAACTCAAACTGGTAACACAGCTAGTATTTCATGCAAAATCATTCATTGTTCATTTATTTGGATTGTAAATATTTATTTCCACACAACCATTGATTCACAATATAAATGTATTGTGAAATGTAATGCCAATGTTTGTTTATTCAACAAAACACAGCATAATGATATATTTTCAATTTTGTCATTTTAACTACCAGTTTATCCAATTGCAAACAATGCAAGATACGTGTTACAAATTGCCCTTAGAAGTGCTGAAAGTAATATGCAACAGTACAGTAATTACAGTAGATTACATAGTTTTCACATTCAGCAATACACCAACAAAACAGAAAATCTCAAATTTCCTATAATGTCATAATATATATATATATATATATATATATATATATATATATATATATATATATATATATATATATATATATGTATGTAATTGCAACATAGGTGTACAGTGCCTTGAGAAAGTATTCGGCCCCCTTGAACTTTGCGACCTTTTGCCACATTTCAGGCTTCAAACATAAAGATATAAAACTGTATTTTTTTGTGAAGAATCAACAACAAGTGGGACACAATCATGAAGTGGAACGACATTTATTGGATATTTCAAACTTTTTTAACAAATCAAAAACTGAAAAATTGGGCGTGCAAAATTATTCAGCCCCTTTACTTTCAGTGCAGCAAACTCTCTCCAGAAGTTCAGTGAGGATCTCTGAATGATCCAATGTTGACTTAAATGACTAATGATGATAAATACAATCCACCTGTGTGTAATCAAGTCTCCGTATAAATGCACCTGCACTGTGATAGTCTCAGAGGTCCGTTAAAAGCGCAGAGAGCATCATGAAGAACAAGGAACACACCAGGCAGGTCCGAGATACTGTTGTGAAGAAGTTTAAAGCCGGATTTGGATACAAAAAGATTTCCCAAGCTTTAAACATCCCAAGGAGCACTGTGCAAGCGATAATATTGAAATGGATGGAGTATCAGACCACTGCAAATCTACCAAGACCTGGCCGTCCCTCTAAACTTTCAGCTCATAAAAGGAGAAGACTGATCAGAGATACAGCCAAGAGGCCCATGATCACTCTGGATGAACTGCAGAGATCTACAGCTGAGGTGGGAGACTCTGTCCATAGGACAACAATCAGTCGTATATTGCACAAATCTGGCCTTTATGGAAGAGTGGCAAGAAGAAAGTCATTTCTTAAAGATATCCATAAAAAGTGTCGTTTAAAGTTTGCCACAAGCCACCTGGGAGACACACCAAACATGTGGAAGAAGGTGCTCTGGTCAGATGAAACCAAAATTGAACTTTTTGGCAACAATGCAAAACGTTATGTTTATGTTTCGAGCTGTTTTGCAAGGAGGAATGGGAAAAAATGTCAGTCTCTCGATGTGCAAAACTGATAGAGACATATCCCAAGCGACTGACAGCTGTAATCGCAGCAAAAGGTGGCGCTACAAAGTATTAACTTAAGGGGGCTGAATAATTTTGCACGCCCAATTTTTCAGGTTTTGATTTGTTAAAAAAGTTTGAAATATCCAATAAATGTCGTTCCACTTCATGATTGTGTCCCACTTGTTGTTGATTCTTCACAAAAAAAGACAGTTTTATATCTTTATGTTTGAAGCCTGAAATGTGGCAAAAGGTCGCAAAGTTCAAGGGGGCCGAATACTTTCGCAAGGCACTGTATTGTCTGTAATCAAATGTAAGAAATTAAATAAAGCCACATAAAATAATTAAAATAAAACAATGTTTAGCAAGCCTGTCTTGCAATAATTTGCGTCAAGCCTGTCTTGCAAGAATTTGCGTCAAGACTGTCTTGCAATAATTTGCGTCAAGCCTGTCTTGCAATAATTTGCGTCAAGCCTGTCTTGCAATAATTTGTGTCAAGCCTCTCTTGAGCGTTTGGCCAAAAATTCTCATTCACATCACAGTGAATGTCCTCATTGTTAATGCCCCGTGGGAAAAACCTTTTGGCATGACGAATCCAGGCTTGATATTGGTATGCATTGATGTTCCACCTTGCTGAAAATAATTCCTCAATACGTTTGAGGAAAGGAGAGTGTGGGGGCAGGTACAGGGTCACCAATGGGCCTGGATGGACCCGAAACCTACGCCTGAACCTGAAGCCTGAACCACCTGGTGAAACCTGACAAATAAAAAGAAATGTATCTATATTTTATTGGTCACATACACATGGTTAGTAGATGTTATTGGTCACATACACATGGTTAGTAGATGTTAATGGTCACATACACATGGTTAGTAGATGTTATTGGTCACATACACATGGTTAGTAGATGTTAATGGTCACATACACATGGTTAGTAGATGTTATTGGTCACATACACATGGTTAGTAGATGTTATTGGTCACATACACATGGTTAGTAGATGTTATTGGTCACATACACATGGTTAGTAGATGTTATTGGTCACATACACATGGTTAGTAGATGTTAATGCGAGTGTAGCAAAATGCTTGTGCTCCTAGTTCCGACCGTGCACTAATATCTAAAAAGTAATCTAACAATTTCACAACAACTACCTTATACACACACACAAGTGTAAATTAATAAATAAGAATATGTACATATAAATATATGGATGAGCGATGTCAAACGGCATAGGTAAGATGCAGTAGACGGTATAGAGTACAGTACATACAGTTGAAGTCAGAAGTTTACATACACTTAGGTTGGAGTCATTAAAACTCGTTTTTCAACCACTCCACAAATTTCATGTTAACAACTATAGTTTTGGAAGTCGGTTAGGACTTCTACTTTGTGCATGACAAGTACATTTTTCAATAATTGTTTACAGAAAGATTATTTCACTTATAATTCACTGTATCACAATTCCAGAGGGTCAGATGTTTAAATACACTAAATTGACTGTGCCTTTAAACAGCTTGGAAAATTCCAGAAAATGATGTAATGGCTTTAGAAGCTTCTGATAGGCTAATTGACATCATTAGTCAAACGGAGGTTTATCTGTGGATGTATTTCTATATCTACCTTCAAACTCAGTGCCTCTTTGCTTGACATCATGGGAAAATCAAAAGATATCAGCCAAGACCTCAGGAAAAAAAATGTAGACCTCTACAAGTCTGGTTCATCCTTGGGAGCAATTTCCAAATGCCTGAAGGTACCACGTTCATCTGTACAAACAATAGTACGCAAGTATAAACACCATGGGACCACGCAGCCATCATACCATTCAGGAAAGAGACTCGTTCTGTCTCCTAGAGATGAACGTACTTTGGTGCGAAAAGTGCAAGTCAATCCCAGAACAACAACAAAGGACCTTGTGAAGATGCTGGAAGAAACAGGTACAAAAGTATCTATATCCACAGTTAAACAAGTCCTATATCGACATAACCTGAAAAGCCGCTCAGCAAGGAAGAAGCTACTGCTCCAAAACCGCCACAGAAAAGCCATGCTACGGTTTGCAACTGCACATGGGGACAAAGATCGTACTTTTTAGAGAAATGTCCTCTGTTCGGATGAACCAAAAATAGAAATGTTTGCCCATAATGACCATCTTTATGTTTGGAGGAAAAGGGGAGGCTTGTAAGCTGAAGAACACCATCCCAACTGTGAAGCACGGGGGTGGCAGCATCATGTTGTGGGGGTGCTTTGCTCAAAGCTCAGATTTCTCACTTCCTGTTTTGATTTCAACTCAGGATATTGCCTGCCATATGAGTTCTGTTATACTCACAGACATCATTCAAACAGTTTTAGAAACTTTTGAGTTTTCCATCCAATTCTAATAATAATATGCATATATTAGCAACTGAGACTGAGGAGCAGGCCGTTTACTTTGGGCAACTTATTCATCCAAGCTACTCAATACTGCCCCAAACCATAAGAAGTTAAAGTGACTAGTGATACATTTATAGAGATTTGAGTCAGTATGTTGGCAGCAGCCACTCAATGTTAGTGATGGCTGTTTAACAGTCTGATAGCCTTGAGATAGAAGCTGTTTTTCAGTCTCTTGGTCCCAGCTTTGATGCACCTGTACTGACTAAGCCTTCTGGATGATAGTGGGGTGAACAGGCAGTGGCTCGAGTGGTTGTTGTCCTTGATGATCTTTTTGGCCTTCCTGTGACATCGGGTGGTGTAGGTGTGCTGGAGGGTAGGTCGTTTGTCCCTGGTGATGCATTGTGCATACCTCACTACCGACAGGATGCTCTCGATTGTGCATCTGTAGAAGATTGTGAGTGTTTTTGGTGACAAGCCAAATTTCTTCAGCCTCCTGAGGGATGTGTACGCGGAGGATCTTAAAGCTTTCCACCTTCTCCACAACTGTCCCATCGATGTGGATAGGGGGGTGCTCCCTCTGCTGTTTCCTGAAGTTCATCATCTTCTTTGTTTTGTTGATTGTGAGTGTGAGGTTATTTTCCTGACACCACACTCTGAGAGCCCTCACCTCCTCCCTGTAGGTCGTCTCTTCGTTGTTGGTGTTCAAGCCTACCACTACAGTGTCGTCCGCAAACTTGATGATTGAGTTGGAGGCGTGCATGGCCACACAGCCATGGGTGAACAGGGAGTACAGGAGAGGGCTGAGAACGCACCCTTGAGGGGCGCCAGTGTTGAGGATCAACCGGGTGGAGATGTTGTTTCCTACCCTCACCACCTGGGGGTGGCCCGTCAGAAAGTCCAGGACCCAGTTGCACAGGGCGGGGTCGAGACCCAGGGTCTCAAGCTTAATGACGAGTTTGGAGGGTACTATGGTGTTAAATGCTTAGTTATAATCGATTAACATCCTTCTTACATAGGTATTCCTCCTGTCCAGATGGGTTAGGGCAGTGTGCAGTGTGATTGCAATTGCATCGACTGTGAACCTATTGGGGCGGTAAGCAAATTGGAGTGGGTCTAGTGTGTCAGGTGGAATGGAGGTGATATGCTCCTTGACTAGTCTCTCAAAGAACTTAATGATGACGGAAGTGAGTGCTACGAGGCGATAGTCGTTTAACTCCGTTACCTTAGCTTTCTTGGGAACAGGAACAATGGTGGCCCTCTTGAAGCATGTTGGAAGAGCAGGGATTGATTGAATATGTCCATAAACACACCAGCCAGCTGGTCTGCGGATGCTCTGAGGACGCGGCTAAGGATGCCGGCAGCCTTGCGAGGGTTAACACATTTAAATGTTTTACTCACGTTGGCTGCGGTGAAGGAGAGCCCGCATGTTTTGGAAGCGGGCCGTGTCAGTGGCACTGTGTTTTCCTCAAACCGGGCAAAGAAGTTGTTTAGTTTGTCTGGGAGCAAGACGTCGGTGTCCGCGATGGGGCTGGTTTTCTTTTTGTAATCCGTGATTGACTGTAGACCCTGCCACATATGTCTCGTATCTGAGCCATTCAATTGTGACTCTACTTTGTCTCTATACTGACGCTTAGCTTGTTTGATTGCATTGTGGAGGGAATAACTACACTGTTTGTATTCGGTCATGTTTCTGGTCGCCTTGCCATGATTAAAATCAGTGGTTGGCGCTTTCAGTTTTGCGCGAATGCTACCATCAATCCATGGTTTCTGGTTGGGGAAGGTTTTAATAGTCACCGTGGGTACAACATCACCGATGCACTTGCTAATAAACTCGCTCACCGAACCAGCGTATACATCAATGTTGTTGTCTGAGGCTATCCGGAACATATCCCAGTCCACGTGATCAAAGCAATCTTGAAGCGTGGAATCAGATTGGTCGGACCAGAGTTGAACAGACCTGAGCACGGGCGTTTCCTGCTTTAGTTAGAGTCTATAGGCTGGGAGCATCAAAGTGGTGTCGTGGTCAGATTTGCCGAAAGGAGGGTGAGGGAGGGCTTTGTATGCGTCGCGGAAGTTAGATTATCAATGATTCAGAATTTTTCCAGCCCAGATCGCCCATTCGATATGCTGATCAAATTTAGGGAGCCTTGTTTTCAGATTAGCCTTGTTAAAATCCCCAGCTACAGTAAATGCAGCCTCAGGATATGTGGTTTCCAGTTTACATAGTGTCCAATGATGTTCTTTCAGGGCCGTCGAGGTGTCTGCTTGGCGGGTATATACACGGCTGTGACTATAATTGAAGAGAATTCTCTTGGTAGATAAATGCTGTTGGCATTTGATTGTGAGGAATTCTAGGTCAGGTGAACAAAAGGACTTGAGTTCCTGTATGCTGTTATGATCACACCACGACTCATTAATCGTTAAGGCATACAGCCCCGCCCTTCTTCTTACCAGAGAGATGTTTGTTTCTTTTGGAACGATGCGTGAAGAAACCAGGTGGCTGTACCTACTCTGATAAAGTATCCTGAGTGAGCCATGCTTCCGTGAAACAGAGAATGTTACAAACTCTGATGTCTCTCTGGAAGGCAACCCTTGCTCGAATTTCGTCTACCTTGTTGTCAAGAGACTGGACGTTGGCAAGTAGTATACTCGGGAGCGGTGAGTGACGTGCCCGTCTACGGAGCCTGACCAAAGACCGCTCCGTCTGCCCCTTCTGTGGCGCCATTGTTTTGGGTCGCCTACTGGGTTCCGATCCATTGTCCTGGGTGGTTTCCGAACAGAGGATCCACTTCGGGAAAGTTGTATTCCTGGTCTTAATGTTGGTAAGTTGATGTTGGTCTTATATCCAATAGTTCTTCCCGGCTGTATGTAATACGATTTAAGATTCTGGGTAACAGAGTAAGAAATTATACATAAAAAATTAAATACCACATAGTTTCCTAAGAACGCGAAGCGAGGCGACCATCTCTGTCAGCGACATCATTGTCCCACACAATGATATAGGGGACCCCTTCACCTTGACAGGCCTTCTGAATTTCATTGAGAAACACAATAAGGTGTGCTGCGTTGTAGGATCCAAGTAATGGCCTACCACACTATCTTCAGAGATAGCTGCGTACATGGAGCTGTTTCCCCCACGTTGTCCAGGCACTTTGACACCCCTGTTGGCCGATGAGGTTCCTCCCACGGCGCCGAGTTTTGACCAGGTTGAAGCCCGCTTCATAAACAAAGATATACTTGTGATGGTTCACAGCAGCGTCCAGCACCATCACCTTCTAAAAATGTATTTTGGTTACTTATTTTTACAGTACAGTTCCAGCATGACATTGTGAAGTAGCATGTTCATTAATAGTAACAGTAATACAGTATATAGTTCTGTACCTGAACATACTTGGCCCATAGTTGTTTCACTCTGTCGTTGTTTCTCTCAAAGGGCACCAGGTAAATGTGTTTCATAGATACCTAGTGTCTCAGGTGATTGTTGGTAGGTTGATGGATGCCACTTTGGTAAAGGTGTCATCGTTCTCAATGGCCTGCTTTATTGAGGACAGCCATATGTCATTCCTGGCCATCACCATTTCCACCGCTGTCCACTCCTGCTGGTCGGTCAGCACACGGCCACCACCATGGGGTCTTCTGTCAATTCTGAGAGTAGAACAGAGTCTACTGTCTATAGATCATACTGGAAGAATACTGGAACATGATTTGTGAATGGACATGCGTTACAATATGTTATTTACTGTAAATGTAATGGTAAAGCATAGTGCATATCCTGCAAACTTACCAGTTTTCTTGGTGAAATGTTCTCATGATCTAATAGATAGTTGATCTTTTCAGATTGGGGTGAATTAACCTAACTAATCAGCCTCTGCCATGGTAAGGCCCCTGTTTACCACATGGTCAACGACGATGGCCCTGGCTTCATTAGACACAACAGATCCCTGCTGTCTGCCTCCCTATCTCTGATGTCCACCTCTTTGACTGGGCCTATGCCCAACTCTTTGACCTCTTTGATAGGGCCCTTGCCCACCTCTTTAACCTCTTTGATGGGGCCCATACCTTCCTCTTTGATGGGACCCATGCACACCTCTTTGATGGGGCCCATGCACACCTATTTGATGGGGCCCATGCACACCTATTTGATGGGGCCCATGCCCCCCTTTTTGATGGGGCCCATGCCCACTTTTTGACCTCTGATGGGGCCCATTCCCACATCTTTGACCTCTCTGATGGGGCCCATGCCCACCTCTTTGACCTCTTTGATGGGGCCTATGCACAACTCTTTGATGGGGCCCTTGTCCACCTCTTTGATGGGGCCCATGCCCACCTCTTTGATGGGGCCCATACCCACCTCTTTGATGGGGCCCATGCCCACCTCTTTGATGGGGCCCATGACCACCTCTTTCATGGGGCCCATGCCCACCTCTTTGATGGGGCCCTTCTCCACCTCTTTGATGGGGCCCATGACCATCTCCTCTTGTCCATGAGCTCTTTGATTTCTTCCCCTGTCCATCCTTCTCCATGTTGAAAGAAATTACAAGTGTTTACACTCCCCCTTTTTTGTGGTGACCAATTGTAGTTACCACTATGTAAAGTCAATTAGCAATAACCAGTAGTCATTATGTATGGTTATCATGTATCATACATGTCATTGAGATGTTTATACTTTACAAACACACATTCTATTTCTGAAGTTCTCAAAATCCATGTATAGTAGACAAACCAGTTTAAAATCTATAGGTTAACCAAACGGTTAAGTGGTTAACAATTAAGCAAAGTTGGATTAAGAGATGGTCAAATCTATTTAAACAATATATGGAAAGTATTGTGAGCATTGCATTGTGAAAGGCAATTACTTTATATGAACGGTATTTCTAGATGAAACACTGATCAGGTTTGGTGAAAAAGTGTGTGATTTTGTGTGTTGTACTTAGTCAATTGAAAATGTGCTTAAAGTATTTTTTTTTAAATAACAGCCTTTTTGATGATCTGTTATGAGTTTTGTACTAAGAGTTGTGAGATTTTACCACATACTTGTGAAAATACTACCAAAGCCATAAACAGTAAGAGGGAGAGATGATGACGGAAAAAGGCACAAACCGTTTCGCAATGGTTTGGTTTATCACTAGTACCGGTAAACCGATTGCTCCTTCAAGCACCATTGGATCTAAACACACAGTTGTCTAAATGGGTAACAATTTTCTACAGTTTTACTGAATAGGGTATCGATGATACGGTGGATCTATTCTAAGGGATACTATTACCAAGACACGTGCTAGTTGATTGGTACTCCTGATGGAACCAGTGTGGACCACTCAGAACTGTGGATCTTGACATGTACGTGCATAAAAGACACAGTCTGCATTCATTTTTTCTTTGCCCTCATCATTTTGTTAATAACATTGCTCAAGTTTACAAAGGAATCAATTGTCTTCCTTGTGAAGTGGATATTGAAGTTATTTTCAGTAAATGACAGGTTATCGTTGGAAATTAGATTGGTCAAATGTAAAAACGTGAAGACCTTTAGAAGAGGAGCTCCCAGCCTTAATGAGAGAGCTGTGAACACAGATTCCACACCAAATGGCACATTACTCACTATATAGTGCACTACTTTTGACCAGAGTCCAATGTGCCCTGGTCAAAGTAGTGCACTATATAGGGAATAGAGTGCCATTCGGGATGCAACCACAGGCCAATTTCCTCCCTTCTCAGACCAAGACATTTGTCTAGTTCTCAAATCAATTTGTTGTCAGCGCTTCAGATCTGGAGGATTAGAACGAAGGAAATTGAAAAACCGGTCAACTATTATTTTATTTGTCTGTTTCATCTGTTTGTTTGTGCCTTTGTCACATTGACCCTGGAAATACATTATATTCGGTTTTTCCCCTATTTTATTCTGTTCTTTAATAGTTGTATTAAAGTCTGTATGCTGATTCCCTACTGAGCTACTGTTGTTTGCCGGCACTTAGTTTGTTATTTGTTCTAAATTATAAATAACAGAAAAACAGACGTATGACGTGTGTACAAGTTAAATGAATATTCATGCTACGATAACCAAAACAAAAAACACCCAAATAGATGGTTTTAGATAGATCATTCCATGGTCTCCGGCCTTGCTGCGTTGCCTGTCACAAAGCTACTTAGCAGAGGGATGAATTTGGCTACTGGGACAACAAAGGAGCCTCTTAAAGAAGAGGTCTGTGAGAGCCAGAAATCTTGCTTGTTTGTAGGTGACCAAATACTTATTTTCCACCATAATTTGCAAAGAAATTAATAAAAAATCCTACAATGTGATTTTCTGTTTTTTTTTTCTCATTTTGTCTCTCATAGTTGAAGTGTACCTATGATGAAAATTACAGGCCTCTATCATCTTTTTAAGTGGGAGAACTTGCACAATTGGTGACTGACTAAATACTTTTTTGCCCCACTGTATATTCTGCCCTAAAACAAAAGCTGTCAATGTTTTTGTTCTGGTTGATATCTGCTGGGAGCTGGCAATACGTTGAGGAACATCACTGTGATGCTGTAACAATTTGCTCTGTTATTTTGTTAGTTAACCTTTCTGATCTCCCCATCCCGGATCCGGGTTCGTGAATACAGACTCAAGCTCATTACCATAACGCAACGTTAACTATTCATGAAAATCGCAAATGAAATGAAATAAATATGCTAGCTCTCAAGCTTAGCCTTTTGTTAACAACACTGTCATCTCAGATTTTCAAAATATGCTTCTCAACCATTGCAAAACAAGCATTTGTGTAACAGTATTGATGGCTAACGTAGCATTTAGCATTAGCATTCAGCTGGCAACATTTACACAAAAAAACAGAAAAGCATTCAAAAAAATAATTTACCTTTGAAGAACTTCAGATGTTTTCAATGAGGAGACTCTCAGATAGCATATGTTCAGTTTTTCCTGAAAGATTATTTGTTTAGGACAAATCGCTCCGTTTTCTGCGTCACGTTTAGCTATGAAAAAACCCCTGTATCCAGGATTGTGTAAATCTATCAGCAAGCTCATTAGCATAACACAACGTTAACTATTTATGAAAATCGCAAATGAAATGAAATAAATATGCCATCTCTCAAGCTTAGCCTTTTGTAAACAACACTGTCATCTCAGATTTTCAAAATATGCTTCTCAACCATAGGAAAACAATAATTTGTGTAAAAGTAGCTAGCTAGAGTTAGCATTTCGCGTTAGCATTTAGCGTTAGCATTAGCGTTAGCATCCAGCACGCAACATTAACAAAAACATAAAAGCCTTCAAATAAAATCATTTACCTTTGAAGAACTTCTGATGTTTTCAATGAGGATACTCTCAGTTAGATAGCAGATGCTCAGTTTTTCCAAAAAGATTCCTTGTGTATTAGAAATAGCTCCGTTTTATACATCACATTTGGCTACCAAAAAAAATCCATAAATTCAGTCCTCAAAACGCAAACTTTTTTCCAAATTAACTCCATAATATCGACTGAAAACATGGCAAACGTTGTTTAGAATCAATCATCAAGGTGTTTTTCACATATCTCTTCATTGATACATCGTTCTTGGACACATGCTTTCTCCCCTGAATCAAATGGTAAAGTAGAAGCAGCTGGCAATTGCGCACCGAATTCGACGCAGGACACCAGGCGGACACTTGGAAAATGTAGTCTCTTATGGTCAATCTTCCAATGATATGCCTACAAATACGTCACAATGCTGCTAAGACCTTGGGCGAACGACAGAAAGTGTAGGCTCATTCGTTGCGCAATCACAGCCATATAAGGAGAGAATGGAAAACAGAGCTTCAGAAATTCTGCTAATTCCTGGGTGATGCATCATCTTGGTTTCGCCTGTAGAATGAGTTCTGGGGCACTTACAGACAAAATCTTTGCAGATTCTGAAACTTCAGAGTGTTTTCTTTCCAAAACTGTCAAGAATATGCATAGTCGAGCATCTTTTCGTGACAAAATATCGCGCTTAAAACGGGAACGTTTTTTATCCAAAAATGAAATAGCGCCCCTAGAGCTCTAACTGGTTAATGACGGCTGATGAATTCTCCCTTTGGGTCAAAAGTGTTCACTGTCGTCAATGATCCATACAGCTACTCTAAGATATCTCTTTGTGTTTTGCAGTAAGCTAGTCTTTTGACTGATTGTAGTCTCGAGCAGAGGAGTCATACCCATTGAAACTGAAAATGACTCTGTCACCTTTCTCCATTTGCAGGGTAAAAAACATTTTAGACAGAATTGCTTCAAAATATATTGAATTTGGCTATCCGTACCCTTTAAAGGAATGGCTGTGTCCTGTGTCCTATATACTGTATACAAGCCAATGTACAGCCTGTTTTCTCTTTAGTCCATTATATGACTAATATAGCTGCAGTCTGACCTTTTACAGTAACAGACAAATCCAACATGGCAGTTAGATTAGGTTTGCATCGAACAGACAAAAAAGCATTTTGGGGCTTCAGCCGACCTGCCTTACAGAATGTTACCCTTTGAATGGCACAGATAACATCCCAGGAATATAGAGGTATATATCCAATATATATATGTGTGTGTGTGTGTGTGTGTGTGTGTGTGTGTGTGTGTGTGTGTGTGTGTGTGTGTGTGTGTGTGTGTGTGTGTGTGTGTGTGTGTGTGTGTGTGTGTGTGTGTGTGTGTGTGTGTGTGTGTGTGTGTGTGTGTGTGTGCACAATGCCACATCTGGTAGATGGCACGTCCTATCAGAATACTGTTGGTTTGTTCAAAGAAAAAGAAACCGAGACGAATACTAAAATCGAATACAATGAACTTTCTTAGCCTTTTGAGTGTAGGGGGCATTATTTTGATGTTTGGATGAAAAACATACCCAAATAAAAACTGCCTATTTCTCAGGTCCAGAATCTATAATATGCATATAATTGTCAGATTCGGATAGAAAACACTCTAAAGTTTCCAACACTGTCAAAATTGTCTGTGACTATAACAGAAGTGATATTGCAGGCGAAAACCTTAGGAAATCCAACCCAGAAGTGTTTTTCCTGAAAGGTTCAATTGACTGCCTTCGCTCCATTTAAAGGGATATCAAACAGATTCATTTTCCTATGGCTTCCCCATGGTGTGAAAAGTCTTTAGACATAGTTTCAGGCTTTTATTTTGAAAAATGAGCGAGAAAGATCACATCGCGTCATTGTATGGCTGGGTGCCAGCAGCGTTTTGCTTGCGCAACAGCTTGGAGCAGACATTTTCTCTCTCTCTCCTTTTGAAGAAGATACAGTCCCGGTTGAAATATTATCGATTATATATTGTAAAAACAACCTGAGGATTGATTATAAAAACGTTTGACATGTTTCTACGAACTTTAAGGATACTATTTGGAATTTTAGTCTGCGTGGTCGTGACCGCTCGAGCCTGTGGATTTCTGAACATAACGCGCCAACCAAATGGAGGAATTTTGGATATAAAAATCATCTTTATGGAACAAAATGAACATTTATTGTGTAACTGGGAGTCTTGTGAGTGCAAACATCCGAAGATCATCAAAGGTAAGCGATTCATTTTATTGCTTTTCTGACTTTCGTGACCAATCTACTTGGCTGCTAGCTGTTTGTAATGTTTTGTCTACTGAGAGAGATGTCCTTACATAAACGCTTGGTATGCTTTCGCCAAAAAGCTTTTTTGAAATCTGACACGCCAGGTGGCTGTGTTTTGCTATATTGCACTTGTGATTTCATGAATATTAAATATTTTTAGTAATTTCATTTGAATTTGGCCCTCTGCAATTCAGTGGATGTTGACGAAAATGATCCCGGTAACGGGATGGGTGCTTCAAGAAGCTAGTACTCACAGCACAGTTGCCTGGCACTAACTCTATTCCATCTGTGGATTAAAAGACGACAGCAACACAGTTGCAGTGGGCAAGACTATTTGGTTGTAGAGTCCATCATGGACTACTTACTACACAATCTACTGTCTGTCATGGACCACTGAGTGTTGTTTAATGACTTGATCCAATACTGACTTAATTTCTCTCTTTTATTTTTATGACATTTGTATTCTATCCCATCCATTTCCATCAGTGTGTTGTCTCGTAGCTCAATGCTTATTTCCAGCTTCCCCCTTTTCCCCTTTTCCCCACAGAAAGCCACGGCCTTAAGGTTCACTGAAGTGACTCAACCTAGTCAGAGTGAAGTCAACAGAAAATTAATGTTTAACTGGACCTGAGCAAATCTGAAACCGTGAAAGTGTTTCTTAGAATGGCATTTACACAGGGTTCTGCTTTGAAGCTGACACTGACACTGTGTGTGTGTGTGTGTGTGTGTGTGTGTGTGTGTGTGTGTGTGTGTGTGTGTGTGTGTGTGTGTGTGTGTGTGTGTGTGTGTGTGTGTGTGTGTGTGTGTGTGTGTGTGTGTGTGTGTGTGTGTGTGTGTTTTGACCAACTGAAGACATGTTGTTAGCCCCCACAAGGTCAAATGTTATTTCTATTGGGTTCGGGGTTAAGGTTAGAATTAGTGTTAAGTTTAGAATTTAGTAAAGGGTTAGGAGCTAGGGTTAGTTTTAGGGTTAAGGTTAGGAGCTAGGTTTATGGTTAGAGTTAAGGTTAAGTTTTGGGGTTAGGGTTAAGGTTAGAGTTAGGATAAGGGTTAGAGTTAACTGTGTGTCCAAGACTATGTGTGTGTGCATATGCATGTTTGTGTGTGTGTGTGTGTCTATACCACTGCTCTCTAATGGACTGTTTTAAAAGCCCTACAGAGTGCAGGAAATCTCACATTCAGCACTCCTGCCGTCTAGATTAAAAGACTTTAGTGAAATGCACAACTGAGGGATGCCTGCCAGCAAGGCACATAAAGAGAAACACGTAAATCCTCCATCTCTCTCTACGTGTGCAGTTCTCTGGCCCTGGACTGTAGAGGGATATATCGAGTTCTGGCCCTAGACTGTAGAGGGATATATCTAGTTCTGGTCCTGGACTGTAGAGGGATATATCTAGTTCTGGCCCTGGTCTGTAGAGGGATATATCTAGTTCTGGTCCTGGACTGTAGAGTGATATATCTAGTTCTGGCCCTGGACTGTAGAGGGATATATCTAGTTCTGGCCCTGGACTGTAGAGGGATATATATAGTTCTGGTCCTGGACTGTAGAGGGATATATCTAGTTCTGGTCCTGGACTGTAGAGGGATATATCTAGTTCTGGCCCTGGACTGTAGAGGGATATATCTCATTCTGGCCCTAGACTGTAGAGGGATATATCTAGTTCTGGTTCTGGACTGTAGAGGGATATATCTCATTCTGGTCCTGGACTGTAGAGGGATATATCTAGTTCTGGTTCTGGACTGTAGAGGGATATATCTAGTTCTGGTCCTGGACTGTAGAGGGATATATCTAGTTCTGGTCCTGGACTGTAGAGGGATATATCTAGTTGTGGTCCTGGACTGTAGAGGGATATATCTAGTTCTGGCCCTGGACTGTAGAGGGATATATCTAGTTCTGGCCCTGGACTGTAGAGGGATATATCTCATTCTGGCCCTAGACTGTAGAGGGATATATCTAGTTCTGGTCCTGGACTGTAGAGGGATATATCTAGTTCTGGCCCTGGACTGTGGAGGGATATATCTAGTCTGGTCCTGGACTGTAGAGGGATATATCTAGTTCTGGTCCTGGACTGTAGAGGGATATATCTAGTTCTGGTCCTGGACTGTAGAGGGATATATCTAGTTCTGGTCCTGGACTGTAGAGGGATATATATAGTGCTGGTCCTGGACTGTAGAGGGATATATCTAGTTCTGGTCCTGGACTGTAGAGGGATATATATAGTTCTGGTCCTGGACTGTAGAGGGATATATATAGTTCTGGTCCTGGACTGTAGAGGGATATATCTAGTTCTGGTCCTGGACTGTAGAGGGATATATCTAGTTCTGGTCCTGGACTGTAGAGGGATATATCTAGTTCTGGTCCTGGACTGTAGAGGGATATATCTAGTTCTGGCCCTGGACTGTAGAGGGATATATCTAGTTCTGGTCCTGGACTGTAGAGGGATATATCTAGTCTGGTCCTGGACTGTAGAGGGATATATCTAGTTCTGGTCCTGGACTGTAGAGGGATATATCTAGTTCTGGCCCTGGACTGTAGAGGGATATATATAGTTCTGGTCCTGGACTGTAGAGGGATATATCTAGTTCTGGTCCTGGACTGTAGAGGGATATATCTAGTTCTGGTCCTGGACTGTAGAGGGATATATCTAGTTCTGGTCCTGGACTGTAGAGGGATATGTCTAGTTCTGGTCCTGGACTGTAGAGGGATATATCTAGTTCTGGTCCTGGACTGTAGAGGGATATATATACAGTAGTTCTGGTCCTGGACTGTAGAGGGATATATCTAGTTCTGGACTGTAGAGGGATATATCTAGTTCTGGCCCTGGACTGTAGAGGGATATGTCTAGTTCTGGTCCTGGACTGTAGAGGGATATATCTCATTCTGGCCCTGGACTGTAGAGGGATATATCTAGTTCTGGTCCTGGACTGTAGAGGGATATATCTAGTCTGGTCCTGGACTGTAGAGGGATATATCTAGTTCTGGTCCTGGACTGTAGAGGGATATATCTAGTCTGGTCCTGGACTGTAGAGGGATATATCTCATTCTGGCCCTGGACTGTAGAGGGATATATCTAGTTCTGGTCCTGGACTGTAGAGGGATATATCTAGTCTGGTCCTGGACTGTAGAGGGATATATCTAGTTCTGGTCCTGGACTGTAGAGGGATATATCTAGTCTGGTCCTGGACTGTAGAGGGATATATATACAGTAGTTCTGGTCCTGGACTGTAGAGGGATATATCTAGTTCTGGTCCTGGACTGTAGAGGGATATATATACAGTAGTTCTGGTCCTGGACTGTAGAGGGATATATCTAGTTCTGGTCCTGGACTGTAGAGGGATATATCTAGTCTGGTCCTGTACTGTAGAGGGATATATCTAGTTCTGGCCCTGGACTGTAGAGGGATATATCTAGTTCTGTCCCTGGACTGTAGAGGGATATATCTAGTTCTGGCCCTGGTCTGTAGAGGGATATATCTAGTTCTGGTCCTGGACTGTAGAGGGATATATCTAGTCTGGTCCTGGACTGTGGAGGGATATATATCGTTCTGGTCCTGGACTGTAGAGGGATATGTCTTCTTCTGGTCCTGTTTGTATGGACATCTCTAGAAGTTTCGAGTTTAAAGCTGAATTCTGCCCATATCAGTTGGGGTACCCGCCTGAATAAACAATGGTCTGTCATGTGATTTCCAGACTTTTTGAGAAGAGCCACCTGGACTGTAGGTGTCTCTGTCGGTGATAGATGTGTGCTAATTGATGTGGGAAGGGGTGGACCCCTTTCCCCACTTATACCCTGAAGTACAACTAGTCAGACTCAGAACCACTATACCAGACATGACTATCAGAATGGGAACCTGACTTGGAGGAACATATTTTCGTAAATCTAAATCTTCTACTGCTGTCTGTCTGTCTCTCTCTCTAACTGTCTCCCTGTCTGTCCCCCAGCCCTGCGGTTTGCATAGTCAAATGTATTTATGTGTCTCCTGTCCATGATATTTAAGTGATGAAATATCAATGCCTTTCGCATCTGGCATGTGTTTGTGCTTGAATTATTCTAAATGTTAAACCAGACAACTCACCTTCAAGTCTGAGCCATTTTAACATGCATTCTCCATTAAATGGTATTGTGTTTCTCCTCCGTACTTTATCCGATGTGTGTATCTAGTATTAGGGAAATGCCGTCTGGCCCAATCACCAACCAGCATATATATACAATAACAAGCTCTCACAATCTCAGTGCAGTATCAGACGTCCAAACCTTTGTCCATTAACGTCAAATTTTGAAGGTTAAGTTTAGGTATTCATTCTGAATGGTTAAGTTAAGGGTTAAGGTTTGGGTTAGTTTTAAAACAAAAACAATCAAAAAAAATCCTAACACTGGGATTGAGCACGCGACCCTTGGAGCCGGAGCTCACGGCTTATGCCCATTTTCACCCCCATCTACAATGCCCTAGCAAAACCCAAGCCTACTTGATGCAGATAACGCTCACAGTTGCCCCTAGTGGCCGATTTAGAAGTAATCTCCTGACGTGCTGCATACTTGGAGGGACGTCTAAATTCTCAGTGGATCTTGAGCAACCTGGCTGATATTCCAGGTGGAAACATATGGAAACATGCTTTGTTGGTTTTCATCTAATAGGTGTGACTGAATAGACTGATGTATTAGTTTTCTCCAAAGATTCATGGGATTGAATGATACCAATGTATCTGTCAGGGCATACAATCTCCTCATCTATTGTTCAATTGTTGTCCAATGTGTTGATTTATGTTTAATGCGAGTGCATGAGTGCATGAGTGCATGAGTGCATGAGTGCATGAGTGCATGAGTGCAGTACATAAAAACGGCCACAACATTTTATGAATATATTTATTTCTCCCCGCTCTACACTCCAATTATGTCGGTCATTGTGAAATTGTTGTTGCGTTTCCTTCTACGAAGGTACTGATGATTGTTCTGATTGTTATTACACGTGTATTTCGGCAGTCTGACACATCAAATAACTGAAGGGCTTTCCGTTTATTTCAAGCTAGTGTCACTCTACTTAGTCATGTCCTGTAGGTCTAATGTTTGTGCGGTAAGGCTTTGTTAACATCCGTTTATCTTCTACTCTTTGCTAAATTATTTGTCTTTGAAAGAATGATGAGCACTTTATTTTTTTCTTTTCTTTTTTTATTTCACCTTTATTTAACCAGGTAGGCTAGTTGAGAACACCTTTATTTAACCAGGTAGGCTAGTAGAGAACACCTTTATTTAACCAGGTAGGCTAGTAGAGAACACCTTTATATAACCAGGTAGGCTAGTAGAGAACACCTTTATTTAACCAGGTAGGCTAGTAGAGAACACCTTTATATAACCAGGTAGGCTAGTTGAGAACACCTTTATTTAACCAGGTAGGCTAGTTGAGAACACGTTTTATTTAACCAGGTAGGCTAGTTGAGAACACCTTTATTTAACCAGGTAGGCTAGTAGAGAACACCTTTATTTAACCAGGTAGGCTAGTAGAGAACACCTTTATATAACCAGGTAGGCTAGTAGAGAACACCTTTATATAACCAGGTAGGCTAGTTGAGAACACCTTTATTTAACCAGGTAGGCTAGTTGAGAACACCTTTATTTAACCAGGTAGGCTAGTAGAGAACACCTTTATTTAACCAGGTAGGCTAGTAGAGAACACCTTTATATAACCAGGTAGGCTAGTAGAGAACACCTTTATTTAACCAGGTAGGCTAGTAGAGAACACCTTTATATAACCAGGTAGGCTAGTTGAGAACACCTTTATTTAACCAGGTAGGCTAGTAGAGAACACCTTTATTTAACCAGGTAGGCTAGTTGAGAACACCTTTATTTAACCAGGTAGGCTAGTAGAGAACACCTTTTATTTAACCAGGTAGGCTAGTAGAGAACACCTTTATTTAACCAGGTAGGCTAGTAGAGAACATCTTTATTTAACCAGGTAGGCCAGTTGAGAACACCTTTATTTAACCAGGTAGGCTAGTTGAGAACACCTTTATTTAACCAGGTAGGCCAGTTGAGAACACCTTTATATAACCAGGTAGGCTAGTTGAGAACACCTTTATATAACCAGGTAGGCTAGTTGAGAACACCTTTATTTAACCAGGTAGGCTAGTTGAGAACACCTTTATTTAACCAGGTAGGCCAGTTGAGAACACCTTTATTTAAACAGGTAGGCTAGTTGAGAACACCTTTATTTAACCAGGTAGGCTAGTTGAGAACACCTTTATTTAAACAGGTAGGCTAGTTGAGAACACCTTTATTTAACCAGGTAGGCTAGTTGAGAACACCTTTATTTAACCAGGTAGGCTAGTTGAGAACACCTTTATTTAACCAGGTAGGCTAGTTGAGAACACCTTTATTTAACCAGGTAGGCTAGTTGAGAACACCTTTATTTAACCAGGTAGGCTAGTTGAGAACACCTTTATTTAAACAGGTAGGCTAGTTGAGAACACCTTTATTTAACCAGGTAGGCTAGTTGAGAACACCTTTATTTAACCAGGTAGGCTAGTTGAGAACACCTTTATTTAACCAGGTAGGCTAGTTGAGAACACCTTTATTTAACCAGGTAGGCTAGTTGAGAACACCTTTATTTAACCAGGTAGGCTAGTTGAGAACACCTTTATTTAACCAGGTAGGCTAGTTGAGAACACCTTTATTTAACCAGGTAGGCCAGTTGAGAACACCTTTATTTAACCAGGTAGGCTAGTTGAGAACACCTTTATTTAACCAGGTAGGCTAGTTGAGAACACCTTTATTTAACCAGGTAGGCTAGTTGAGAACACCTTTATTTAACCAGGTAGGCTAGTTGAGAACACCTTTATTTAACCAGGTAGGCTAGTTGAGAACACCTTTATTTAACCAGGTAGGCTAGTTGAGAACACCTTTATTTAAACAGGTAGGCTAGTTGAGAACACCTTTATTTAACCAGGTAGGCTAGTTGAGAACACCTTTATTTAACCAGGTAGGCTAGTTGAGAACACCTTTATTTAACCAGGTAGGCTAGTTGAGAACACCTTTATTTAACCAGGTAGGCTAGTTGAGAACACCTTTATTTAACCAGGTAGGCTAGTTGAGAACACCTTTATATAACCAGGTAGGCTAGTTGAGAACACCTTTATTTAAACAGGTAGGCTAGTTGAGAACACCTTTTATTTAACCAGGTAGGCTAGTTGAGAACACCTTTATTTAACCAGGTAGGCTAGTTGAGAACACCTTTATTTAAACAGGTAGGCTAGTTGAGAACACCTTTATATAACCAGGTAGGCTAGTTGAGAACACCTTTATTTAACCAGGTAGGCTAGTTGAGAACACCTTTATTTAAACAGGTAGGCTAGTTGAGAACACCTTTATTTAACCAGGTAGGCTAGTTGAGAACACCTTTATTTAAACTGGTAGGCTAGTTGAGAACACCTTTATATAACCAGGTAGGCTAGTTGAGAACACCTTTATATAACCAGGTAGGCTAGTTGAGAACACCTTTATTTAACCAGGTAGGCCAGTTGAGAACACCTTTATTTAACCAGGTAGGCTAGTTGAGAACACCTTTATTTAACCAGGTAGGCTAGTTGAGAACACCTTTATTTAACCAGGTAGGCTAGTTGAGAACACCTCTATATAACCAGGTAGGCTAGTTGAGAACACCTTTATTTAAACAGGTAGGCTAGTTGAGAACACCTTTATTTAACCAGGTAGGCTAGTTGAGAACACCTTTATTTAACCAGGTAGGCTAGTTGAGAACACCTTTATTTAACCAGGTAGGCTAGTTGAGAACAAGTTCTCATTTGCAACTGTGACCTGGCCAAGATAAAGCAAAGCAGTGTGAACATACAACACAGAGTTACACACGGAGTAAACAATTAACAAGTCAATAACACAGTAGAAAAAAAAGAGAGTCTATATACATTGTGTGCAAAATGCATGAGGAGGTAGGCGAATAATTACAATTTTGCAGATTAACACTGGAGTGATAAATGATCAGATGGTCATGTACAGATAGAGATATTGGTGTGCAAAAGAGCAGAAAAGTGAATAAATAAAAACAGTATGGGGATGAGATAGGTAAAATTGGGCTATTTACCGATAGACTATGTACAGCTGCAGCGATCGGTTAGCTGCTCAGATAGCAGATGTTTGAAATTGGTGAGGGAGATAACAGTCTCCAACTTCAGCGATTTTTGCAATTCGTTCCAGTCACAGGCAGCAGAGAACTGGAACGAAAGGCGGCCAAATGAGGTGTTGGCTTTAGGGATGATCAGTGAGATACACCTGCTGGAGCGCGTGCTACGGGTGGGTGTTGCCATCGTGACCAGTGAACTGAGATAAGGCGGAGCTTTACCTAGCATGGACTTGTAGATGACCTGGAGCCAGTGGGTCTGGCGACGAATATGTAGCGAGGGCCAGCCGACTAGAGCATACAGGTCGCAGTGGTGGGTGGTATAAGGTGCTTTAGTAACAAAACGGATGGCACTGTGATAAACTGCATCCAGTTTGCTGAGTAGAGCGTTGGAAGCTATTTTGTAGATGACATTGCCGAAGTCGAGGATCGGTAGGACAGTCAGTTTTACTAGGGTAAGTTTGGCGGCGTGAGTGAAGGAGGCTTTGTTGCGGAATAGAAAGCCGACTCTAGATTTTATTTTAGGTTGGAGATGTTTGATGAGTCTGGAAGGAGAGTTTACAGTCTAGCCAAACACCTAGGTACTTATAGATGTCCACATATTCTAGGTCGGAACCATCCAGGGTGGTGATGCTAGTCGGGCGTGCGGGTGCAGGCAGCGAACGGTTGAAAAGCATGCATTTGGTTTTACTAGCGTTTAAGAGCAGTTGGAGGCCACGGAAGGAGTGTTGTATGGCATTGAAGCTCGTTTGGAGGTTAAGATAGCACAGTGTCCAAGGACGAGCCGGAAGTATACAGAATGGTGTCGTCTGCATAGAGGTGGATCAGGGAATCGCCCGCAGCAAGAGCAACATCATTGATATATACAGAGAAAAGAGTCGGCCCGAGAATAGAACCCTGTGGCACCCCCATAGAGACTGCCAGAGGACCGGACAGCATGCCTTCCGATTTGACACACTGAACTCTGTCTGCAAAGTAGTTGGTGAACCAGGCAAGGCAGTCATCAGAAAAACCAAGGCTACTGAGTCTGCCGATAAGAATATGGTGATTGACAGAGTCGAAAGCCCAGTACTGTCTTTTATCGATGGCGGTTATGATATCGTTTAGTACCTTGAGCGTGGCTGAGGTGCACCCGTGACCGGCTCGGAAACCAGATTGCACAGCGGAGAAGGTACAGTGGGATTCGAGATGGTCAGTGACCTGTTTGTTGACTTGGCTTTCGAAGACCTTAGATAGGCAGGGCAGGATGGATATAGGTCTGTAACAGTTTGGGTCCAGGGTGTCTCCCCCTTTGAAGAGGGGGATGACTGCGGCAGCTTTCCAATCCTTGGGGATCTCAGACTATATGAAAGAGAGGTTGAACAGGCTGGTAATAGGGGTTGCGACAATGGCGGCGGATAGTTTAAGAAATAGAGGGTCCAGATTGTCAAGCCCAGCTGATTTGTACGGGTCCAGGTTTTGCAGCTCTTTCAGAACATCTGCTATCTGGATTTGGGTAAAGGAGAACCTGGAGAGGCTGCGGGGGGGGGGGGGGGGGTGGAGCTGTTGGCCGAGGTTGGAGTAGCCAGTAGGAAGGCATGACCAGCCGTTGAGAAATGCTTGTGGAAGTTTTCGATAATCATGGATTTATCGGTAGCCTCAGTGCAGTGGGCAGCTGGAAGGAGGTGCTCTTGTTCTCCATGGACTTCACAGTGTCCCAGAACTTTTTGGAGTTAGAGCTACAGGATGCACATTTCTGCCTGAAGAAGCTGGCCTTTGCTTTCCTGACTGACTGCGTGTATTGGTTTCTGACTTCCCTGAACAGTTGCATATCGCGGGGACTATTCGATGCTATTGCAGTCCGCCACAGGATGTTTTTATGCTGGTCGAGGGCAGTCAGGTCTGGAGTGAACCAAGGGCTATATCTGATCTTAGTTTTGCATTTTTTGAACGGAGCATGCTTATCTAAAATGGTGAGGAAGTTACTTTTAAAGAATGACCAGGCATCCTCAACTGACGGGATGAGGTCAATATCCTTCCAGGATACCCGGGCCAGGTCGATTAGAAAAGCCTGCTCACAGAAGTGTTTTAGGGAGCGTTTGACAGTGATGAGGGGTGGTCGTTTGACTGCGGATCCGTAGCGGATACAGGCAATGAGGCAGTGATCGCTGAGATCCTGGTTGAAGACAGCGGAGGTGTATTTGGAGTAGCCTGGTCCCAGGTCTGTTTGTGCTGTGTTTCAATGACCATGGGAGTTTGCTGTACAGCACAACAAGATCTGGAACCAGGCTACACTCACTGATCCTGATCTTGTCATACTGAAATTGATTCATCCTTCTGACGCACAATCAATCCTAAGAAGTCGGACTTCGTTTTCCCTATTTATGCATATGTAATCTCCAGTTCTCATCAGGGTGTCACAGTCACAGCTACCTGACTCAAACTTCACAGTCTATATATTCCTTACACTAGAGTCCCTTCAGGTACACCACAACAGTCCTAAGAATGGATTTTGTTTTCCTATTTATGCAGATCTAATCTTCAGTTCACACGGGTGTCACTGCTGCATTACAGTACCGGACTGAAGCTTCACATGAAGGAACGGGAGAGGGTGTATAGTACTGCTAGTGGTGACAGGCATACAGTAGCTTTGATCTACTACAGGAGGGAGAAATGCAAGTCGGGTTTACATTTCTCACCAACAAATCCTCAGATTTACCTCTCTGCCGCCCCCTCTCTCCTCCCTCCTTCCTCCTCCCACTCTCCTCCACTGCCTTACACTCCTGTCATCTCATTCATCATTGGGATTATAATTCGCTACACCTTCAGGGCCTTCGTGTCTTGGAGCAGATTGGCAGCAGATCACACCATCTGAGTGGGATACAATGGAGGTAGGGTCTGAGGAGAAATAAATGATTTCCAACCTGTCTCCTGAGTCCCGAGATACCTTTAAAAACATCTGTGTGTGGGTAAAAGTAAAATTTCCTCTTGAATTTCCATTCTTAGGTTGAAAAATGTTATCTTTCATCAGTAGCCTATGCCAGGTAGCCTAGTGGTTAGAGCATTGGGCCAGTAACTGAAAGATTGCTGGATCGAATCCCTGAGCTGACAAGGTAAAAATCTGTTGTTCTGCCCCTGAGCAAGGCAGTTAACCCACTGTTCCCCAGCCACTGACGACAGGGATGTTGATTAAGGCAGCCCTCCGCACCTCTCTGATTCAGAGGGGTTGGGTTAAATGCAGAAGACACATTTCAGTTGAATGCATTCAGTTGTACAACTGACTAGGTATCCCCCTTCCCCATTGTCTGTGCTGTACCAGCAGAAAACCCACCAAACTCCATCATCCATAATGAGTGATCCTTAGGATATCTGAGACATTTGGCCTGAAAAAGATGATTACAGAGCCTCCACTCAGGCCTGACAGGGATATAGTGATGTCTTAGATATTGGTGCCTGAGGCAGGCCTGAATGGCTTTCAACAACAACTCCAATCTCTGGGTGCTGAGCAGCCCCAAACTGCCCTGGTCTGTAGCCCTCGGAGAAAACACTTCCTTTAGATAAGTAGGAGGCCTTGCCTGCAACCATTAGTCCACACACACACACACACACACACACCTACCTACAGTAGCTCTAGCTAATTTCCATTAAAGTTGCCATCTAGCTGACTAGCCTCCAGACACCTTTCAACCTGGTGTTCATTGAAGCTAGCAGATGATGAATTTATACTTGCGGAATATCAAACGGAAACAAGTTATTGCTGCTCCCGCTGTGCCTGGGACACCTCGTAAAACTGTTGTAGCACCGTGGAGGATGAGGAATGTGGAACTTGGATTGAAATGTCTCAATCGGTACCCTTCTAGAATCTAACCACTGATGTTCAAGGCTCCACGTTCCCCTCAGACCAAGCATTAGCCTTACCTAAACATGTGATCCTATTTCATCATAGTTTACGCCCAAATGGCACCCTATTCCCTATATAGTGCACTACTTTTGACCAGGACCCATAGTGCTCCAATAGGGCTCTGGTCAAAAGTAGTGAACTATGTAGGGAATAGGGTACTATTTGAAACCTATTTGAAATATGGACAGCATTGAGTTAAGTAAAAACCCATCCGTCTCTGATTGAGATGTCTATCCTTGGTTAATAATGGTATGACACTAAATTAATGACAAAACAATTGGCTTTATGAATCTCAGCCATGAGAGCACAGTCAATTCTTTATCCATCTACTGCTGCCTGTCAATCTATTTCACAGTTGTCCTTTGCTGTGAGAATGGGGCGGAATAAATAAACACCAAACCAGGCAGTCATATCTATTTATACAATATCCTGGAGAGCATTGCTACAGTACAAGGCAAAGGGTTTAGGCCCATATAGCTGTTTGCCATTTTAAACTTCAAACAGACTTGAACTTGAGGTTAACTAAACTCTTCCATTTGATTATCCATTATATAATATTGTGTGGCCCCTTTAGCCTCACTCCTAACAATT
Source organism: Oncorhynchus mykiss (assembly GCF_013265735.2). Taxonomy (NCBI): domain Eukaryota; kingdom Metazoa; phylum Chordata; class Actinopteri; order Salmoniformes; family Salmonidae; genus Oncorhynchus; species Oncorhynchus mykiss. The sequence goes on along the minus strand of NC_048582.1, from coordinate 59,868,671 downwards.
CCAAGTTTATCCGAAATAGTCATCATGATGACATCAGCACGTGTGAATGCATGAATATCTCAACGGTTGGTTATGCAAACATTCTAAATGACCTCTGCTATTCAGATCACAGGACTATGCAGACAGGGAAAAACTATGACAGGACTATGCAGTTGTCAGAGATAAACATTTACAGTACTCTGTGTGTCTGTGTGTGTGTGTGTGTGTGTGTGTGTGTGTGTGTGTGTGTGTGTGTGTGTGTGTGTGTGTGTGTGTGTGTGTGTGTGTGTGTGTGTGTGTGTGTGTACATGCATATGTGCGTGTGTACTTTAGCTTTGTATCCCCTTTATAACAGAAGAATTACTCTAAACGAATTAACTAATTTGTTAAAAACAATAAACAACATAATGTTTAGTAGCATGTAGTAATCCCAGCTTGTTTAACTAAGTGTTAGGACAATGTAATTATCTGCAAAATGATGTTCCCTTTCCCAGTGGCTTCTTCTAGTAACACTGCAATTAGTGGCACTGTCAAAATTATTTCCTCCACACAAAAACACAGGGATTAAATTGTTCCTGTCATAACAAATTAGCATTAACGAGTCTAATCATCTCATCTCTGGTAGATTGGTGGCTTCACTGAGGGCTGGTAAGAGATACTGTAGGAAGGGTCTTTCACAACTCACACACACACACACACACACACACACACACACACACACACACACACACACACACACACACACACATGCACAGACACTCACAAGCATGCGCACACACACACACAAAAGGACCAGAAATTATGTGTTCTGAGAAGCTACAGATGTAGGATCGTAATTTGAGCCAGTTTGCTACAACAGGAAAATAATCCTTCAGCAACAGGAAATGTAAATTATTATGTAGATTGTAATTAATGGATTTTTTTTAGGTTGATACATTTTCAAAGTGGAAATTACAATCTTTAGAAGCCTTTTTAAGCCTTAAATAGACTCCTGCATCAACAGGATAATCAAATTATGTTCTGTTCTGCTTCTGTACTCACCAGAAAATTAGCTATTTATCTGGCAAAACTGGTAATGGCATAATGCGCCCACAAGTATTATTAGGGAGGTAAGAGGATGGCAGTTATCATGTGGAACATAAGTCTACAATCCACTGCCAGATACAGATTCTGAGTTTACTCATGGTAGAGCATCAACAGAGTGGTTCGTTTCAACCTATAGTCAACCATCTTATTAGTACCCCCCCCCCCCCCCACACACACACACACACACACACACACACACACACACACACACACACACAAACATACAGTTTTGTTTCCCCATAAACATAACAAATGGCATATGCATTAAAATGCCCGGTTTTGCCAATGTAGCGTTGTCAGGCCTGCCAGTAGCACAGACCGGGACAGAGGCTGTTTTTTTATTTCTTTACTTTTAACCAGGGAAAAACATATTGAGACCTAGGTCTCATTTGCAAATGTTCCCTGGGAACAATACAGAAAATAAAATTATACACAATTTAGAACACAAAATTAAATAAATAGCAAATATTCTATGCACAATAAACAATCAAACCAAACAAACACATTTATCAATATAAAAATCCCTAGCCTTTCTCCTAAATTGACCCAGAGACAACAACATGGTGATCTGAGGGAGGGGGGGGGGGGGGGGGGGTATATAACATTACCATATTTAGTAGTTAAAATCTCCAAATGCATTATGATTAGGCACCTAGCCATGCAATGTCATATGGTACAGCCTTCATTACCTTGTTTAGGAAGCTCATTGGCTCCCACCCAGGATGAGGTCAAATTGACCGTTTATTTCTCAGAGGGAAAACAGTTGTTCACTTTTCTGGACAGCTACAGTTAATAATAGACTAGATAGTACAGTCGTGGCCAAACGTTTTGAGAATAACACAAAGATTCATTTCCACAAGGTTTGCTGCTTCAGTGTCTTTAAATATTTTTGTCAGATGTTACTATGGAATACTGAAGTATAATTACAAGCATTTCATAAGTGTCAAAGGCTTTTATTGACAATTACATGAAGTTGATGCAAAGAGTCAATATTTGCAGTGTTGACCCTTCTTTTTCAAGACCTCTGCAATCCGCCCTGTTATGCTGTCAATTAACTTCTGGGCCACATCCTGAATGATGGCAGCCCATTCTTGCATAATCAATGCTTGGAGGTTGTCAGAATTGTGGGTTGTTATTTGTCCACCCGCCTATTGATGATTGACCACAAGTTCTCAATGGGATTAAGGTCTGGGGAGTTTCCTGGCCATGGACCCAAAATATTGATGCTTTGTTCCTCGAGCCACTTAGTTATCACTTTTGCCTTATGGCAAGGTGCTCCATCATGCTGGAAAAGGCGTTGTTCATCACCAAACTGTTCCTGGATAGTTGGGAGAAGTTGCTCTCGGAGGATGTGTTGGTACCATTCTTTATTCATGGCTGTGTTCTTAGGCAAAATTGTGAGTGAACCCACTCCCTTAGCTGGGAAGCAACCCCACACATGAATGGTCTCAGGATGCATTACTGTTGGCATGACACAGGACTGATGGTAGCGCTCACCTTGTCTTCTCCGGACAAGCTTCTTTCCGGATGCCCCAAACAATCGGAAAGGGGATTCATCAAAGAAAATGACTTTACCACAGTCCTCAGCAGTCCAATCCCTGTACCTTTTGCAGAATATCAGTCTATCCTTGATGTTTTTCCTGGAGAGAGGTGGTTTCTTTGCTGCACTTCTTGACACCAGGCCATCCTCCAGAAGTCTTCACCTCACTGTGCATGCAGATGCACTCACACCTGCCGGCTGCCATTCCTGAGCAAGCTCTGTACTGGTGGTGCCCCGATCCCTCAGCTGAATCAACTTTAGGAGACGGTCCTGGAGCTTGCTGGACTTTCTTGGGCATCCTGAAGCCTTCTTCACAACAATTGAACCGCTCTCCTTTAAGTTTTTGATGATCCGATAAATGGATATCCTTGCCTGTGAAGCCCTTTTTGTGCAAAGCAATGATGCTGGCACGTGTTTCCTTGCAGGTAACCATGGTTGACAAAGGAAGAACAATGATTCCAAGCACCACCCTCCTTTTGAAGCTTCCAGTCTGTTATTCGAACTCAATCAGCATGACAGAGTGATCTCCGGCCTTGTCCTCATCAACACTCACACCTGTGTTAACGAGATAATCACTGTCAGGATGTCAGCTGGTCCTTTTGTGGCAGGGCTGAAATGCAGTGGAAATGTTTTGGGGGGATTCAGTTCATTTACATGGCAAAGAGGGACTTTGCAATTGATTGCAATTCATCTGAATACTCTTCATAACATTCTGGAGTATATGCAAATTGCCATCATACAAACTGAGGCAGCAGATTTTGTGAAAATATATATTTGTGTCATTCTCAAAACTTTTGGCCACGACTGTAGCTACTAGCTTTTTAAAGTTTTGGTAGTGGCGAGCTGAATAATTATAGCTGGCTAATAAGCATGGCTATCCACCATGTTGAGTGTGATGCCGAGCTCATGGAGCAGCCTTCTGCCCCGACCACCGAGTTTGAGGAGCCTAGCAGCAAATGTAGTACCCACCCATCCCCCACACTGTGTGCTGACCAACAAGATAGAGAAGAGCCATGGCCCAGCACCAACAGCACGAGGGTAACATTACAACCAGCACCTGCACCTCCGTTACCTCAGCAACTAGGATCTGATGACCTGTTGGATATAAACAAACTGAACCAGTGGAAGCAGAGTTTATTGATTCTTGCAAAGTGAAATCGCAACAACATACGGACACCCCACACCTTTGTCAGCAATGCTGACTGAGTTGTTGGCACTGAAAAATTTATTTGGATGACCATTTGGGACATCTACAGCAATGTGTGACACTTCTTTCTCCACTCTGAAGAACACAGACACAGCATGTTACATCAACAAAAAGCCCAGCTTGTCCAGCTGGCATTTGAGAGGGAACTGACAAGTACATTTCGCCACGAAGGAGAATGGAATCAGAAACTTCTCATGAGGTTCAACACAGCATGGAGGAGGCTGCAACTCGTCTAAATGGTAAGCTGGCATGGCCCTGGTCGCCATGCCAGAATGATTACTTCATTGGTTTTCCCTCATGTAAGCCTGGTTGTTTGGCAGATTTTTTATGTAACATATAGTTTAAGCCTTTGCTTTTTCTTCAATGCATCTTTTAAATTCATTTAATTGCTTGCTTTTGCTGGTCTAATTGCTATTGATAGATATACAGTTTTGTGTTATTTGACGGGTATAAGGACGATGACCAATGTAGCATATTGTTTGTGCTTTGAGGTGATGCTGAAATTGGCAGTGCCAATTAAAGTTATCCTTTCATTGTGCTGATGGGAGTGTGGTGGCTGTGTGGTGCAAGGACAACAACCTCTCCCTCAACGTGATCAAGACAAAGGAGAGGATTGTGGATTACAGGAAAAGGAGGAGTTGGCAGGCCCTCATGCTCATCAACAGGGTTGCAGTGGAGCAGGTTGAGAGCTTCAAGTTCCTTGGTGTCCACTATCATGGTCCAAACTCACTAAGACAGACGTGAAGAGGGCACGACAAAGCCTATTCCCCTTCAGGAAACTGAAAAGATTTGGCATGGGTCCTCAGTTCCTCAAAAGGTTCTACAGCTACACCATCGAGAGCATCACTGACTGGTATGGCAACTGCTTGGCCTCTGACCGCAAGGCACTACAAAGTGTAGTGTGTATGGCACAGTACATCACTGGGGCCAAGCTTCCTGCCATCCAGGACTTCTATACCAGGCGGTGTCAGAGAAAGTGTCATAAAAATTGTCAAATACTCCACCCACCCCAGTCATGGACTGTTCTCTATGCCACCGCACGGCAAGCGGTACCGGAGTGCCAAGTCTAGGTCCAAAAGGCTTTTTAACAGCTTCTACCCCCAAGCCATAAGACTCCTGAACAGCTAATCAAAGGGCTACCCAGACCCCCCTTTACGCTGCTGCTACTCTCTGTTTATTTTCATATCACCTCAATTACCTCAACTAACTTTAAAATGCACCTTTATTTAACACACAGATTTTTTTTGTTGTTGATTTTTTCAAATTTAACTTGGCAAGTCAGTTAAGAAGAAATTCTTATTTACAATGATGGCCTACCGGGGAACAGTGGGTTAACTGATCTAGGAACAGTGGGTTAACTGGTCTAGGAACAGTGGGTTAACTGCCTTGTTCAGGGGCAGAATCACAGATTTTTACCTTGTCAGCTAGGGGATTCGATCCAGCAACCTTTCTGTAACGGGTCCAACACATTGACTCTGTACCGGTAACCCCTGTATATAGACTCGCTATTGTTATTTTACTGCTGCCGATTCATTATTTGTTACTTTTATTTTCTATTTTCTACTTATCAATTTTACACTTAACGACTTGTTTTTCTTAACTTCTTAAAGCATTGTTGGTTAAGGGCTTGTAAGTAAGCGTTTTGCTCTAAGGTCTAAACCTGTTGTATTCGGAGCGTTTGACAAATTTCATTTGATTTGATTTGGCAGTAGCCTTCTGTCCATGGTCCTGAATCAATGGTTACAGAGTGTTCTGTTTTACTGAGCACATCTTGAGCTACCAGTCTTCGTGGGGCCTCTCTTCAACACTGTGTGCTTTCTTTCAAAAGGACACTTGTTGTGTATATGGCTGTATTTCCAGTTGTGGAAAAAGTACCCAATTGTCATACTTGAGTAAAAGTAAAGATACCTTAATAGAAAATGTCTCAAGTAAAAGTAAAAGTCACCCAGTAAAATAAAATACTAATACTACTTGAGTAAAATTATAAAAGTATTTGGTTTTAAATATACTTAAGTATCAAAAGGAAATGTAATTGCTAAAATGTACAAGTACAAGTTAGAATAATTACAAATTCCTTATATTAAGCAAAGCAGATGGCCACATTTTCTAGTTTGTATTTATTTACCAATAGCCAAGATGGTCACATTTTCTAGTTTGTATTTATTTACAGATAGCCAGGAGCACACTCCAACTCTCAAACATAATTTATAAACGGAGCATGTGTTTAGTGAGTCCTCCAGATCAGAGGCAGTAGGGATGACCAGGGATGTTCTCTGTTTAGTGAGTACTCCAGATCAGAGGCAGTAGGGATGACCAGGGATGTTCTCTGTTTAGTGAGTCCTCCAGATCAGAGGCAGTAGGGATGACCAGGGATGTTCTCTGTTTAGTGAGTCCTCCAGATCAGAGGCAGTAGGGATGACCAGGGATGTTCTCTGTTTAGTGAGTCCTCCAGATCAGAGACAGTAGGGATGACCAGGGATGTTCTCTGTTTAGTGAGTCCTCCAGATCAGAGACAGTAGGGATGACCAGGGATGTTCTCTGTTTAGTGAGTCCTCCAGATCAGAGACAGTAGGGATGACCAGGGATGTTCTCTGTTTAGTGAGTCCTCCAGATCAGAGGCAGTAGGGATGACCAGGGATGTTCTCTGTTTAGTGAGTCCACCAGATCAGAGGCAGTAGAGATGACCAGGGATGTTCTCTGTTTAGTGAGTCCTCCAGATCAGAGGCAGTAGGGATGACCAGGGATGTTCTCTGTTTAGTGAGTCCACCAGATCAGAGGCAGTAGGGATGACCAGGGATGTTCTCTGTTTAGTGAGTCCTCCAGATCAGAGGCAGTAGGGATGACCAGGGATGTTCTCTGTTTAGTGAGTCCACCAGATCAGAGGCAGTAGGGATGACCAGGGATGTTCTCTGTTTAGTGAGTCCTCCAGATCAGAGGCAGTAGGGATGACCAGGGATGTTCTCTGTTTAGTGAGTCCTCCAGATCAGAGGCAGTAGGGATGACCAGGGATGTTCTCTTGATATGTGTGTGAATTAGACCATTTTCCTGTCCTGCTAACATTCAAAATGTAACAAGTACTTTTTGGTGTCAGGGAAAATGTATGGAGTAAAAAGTACATAAAGTAAAAGTAGTCAAAAATATTAAAGTAAAGATACCCCAAAAATGACTTAAGTAGTACTTCAATGTATTTTTGCTTAAGTACTTTACACCACTGTGTATTTCAGATGTTGCATTGTAGGACCAATAGCATGTGTAACATACTAAAATCAGTAGGCAAACTTTCACTCTGTTATGATTGATTTGTATTACACAATCATTGTGTGATAGGCTACTGTAAAGGTCATGTGAATACTAAGAAAATTACACAGCCTACTTTTTCCCCCCTCCCTGTGCTCTTGCTATAGCATGTGTGTGTGTGTGTGTGTGTGTGTTTCTCTCTGACACATCAGCTATGACATTAGCATATACACTTAGTTTGATTTAGTTTGCTCCTCTGAAACTCCCACACGTAACATTTTACCCTCGTTGTGTAGTGTCACAAAAATGTAGCCTGTAGTTCTAATGTTTGAAGTTTAATCTGAAGCCTGTAAGAATCTCTGATAAGCTAGTGGTGGTGCTCATCCTGTCAGCTGATCTGTGCGTGTTGGTAGGCACAAATGATGTGTAGGCCTACGTAGCCACGGCTGCATTTCAGATACACGGCAAAATGGGCTGTTATTATTTAAAGTGACGGTTGTTGATGTTTTGCTGGACCCCCCCCGCAAGGTTGGTTGCAAATTTACATGCGAATGGTAGGCCTATTTGGGCATTATTTTTGTTAAACATTTCACAAAGCTATACACGGTGTCACAATGACGCCATTTTTAGACTGCTGGCTGGTGGCAATGATGTGAATACATGTTCAGTAATTACAGTTGGAAACATTGCAGATTGTACCTGAACCTGCATGGCAGGAGCCATCCTTGTGCTCTCTCCCAGCTTCGATAGAAAGTTGTTGTGCGTGAAACCAGTCTATTAATGACCAATAATACAGCCAGTCCACCCTCAAAACACTATCTTATTAGGGATTGTTTCATTATTCAGTCTATTATCTATAGCTATATACCGTATTTAGCTGCTGTTTAGCTGCTATTTATAATTTTTTTTAAATATAAATTGCACTTCAAATAGCCTAACAATGAGGAAAAAGTAGTCGGCTTGAGGATAAATTCAGCCACCACTCAGCGGGTTTTGTCTGGCTAATAGCCTACACAAATGGGCTGCAATATTCAAGGTAAATGTAATTCAATAAAATTAAATCCAATTTGAGAGACTCCCCTAGTCTCCTGAAGTCCTCTTTTTTTGCGTCCAAATGTTTCCACCACGGCCTGTAGGTCCAGGTTGCAGGCCCGACTGTTTTCTGTGCTGAGAATTGCCAACAATACTGTCGTTTCTGAGACTAGAGATGGCATAAAGAACTACCTAAGAAGCATCAGGCTCTCGTACTGATATCCTGTATGCTTTTGAATTGAGTAAGCACTGTCGCCGCTGTAGCCTTGACTACGGCAGTTGTTCACTGAGATCCCCTTATATTTTCCTCTTTTTCAAGGCCTGAGGAACTTTTTCAGTCACATTCCTGAAGCCCAAGAAACAAACCCTTCGCTTCCTAGTGCATATGGAAATTAAAAAGGTTTAAGAATTACTTTTGGAAGGTTACTGTCAAAATTATTTATTACATTTAAAAAATAGGTGCATTGGCCCCCAGGGCTTGTGCCCCCCCCCATTTTTCTTCCTTGCACTGACTGGTCCTGTCTGACTGGGTACATCCTAAATGCACCCTATTTCTTATGTAGTGCACTACAGTTGACCAGAGCCTTTTTGGATGTAGACACTCTTCTTGATGCAGCAGGAGAATAACAACGCAGCAGGAGAATAACGACGCAGCAGGAGAATAACGACGCAGCAGGAGAATAACGGCGCAGCAGGAGAATAACGACGCAGCAGGAGAATAACGACGCAGCAGGAGAATAACAACGCAGCAGGAGAATAACGACGCAGCAGGAGAATAACGGCGCAGCAGGAGAATAACGACGCAGCAGGAGAATAACGACGCAGCAGGAGAATAACGGCGCAGCAGGAGAATAACGACGCAGCAGGAGAATAACGGCGCAGCAGGAGAATAACGGCGCAGCAGGAGAATAACGGCGCAGCAGGAGAATAACGGCGCAGCAGGAGAATAACAACGCAGCAGGAGAATAACGACGCAGCAGGAGAATAACGGCGCAGCAGGAGAATAACGGCGCAGCAGGAGAATAACGGCGCAGCAGGAGAATAACGGCGCAGCAGGAGAATAACAACGCAGCAGGAGAATAACGGCGCAGCAGGAGAATAACGACGCAGCAGGAGAATAACGACGCAGCAGGAGAATAACGACGCAGCAGGAGAATAACGACGCAGCAGGAGAATAACGACGCAGCAGGAGAATAACAACGCAGCAGGAGAATAAAGGCGCAGCAGGAGAATAACAACGCAACAGGAGAATAACGGCGCAGCAGGAGAATAACGACGCAGCAGGAGAATAAAGGCGCAGCAGGAGAATAACAACGCAGCAGGAGAATAACGGCGCAGCAGGAGAATAACGACGCAGCAGGAGAATAACAACGCAGCAGGAGAATAACGGCGCAGCAGGAGAATAACAACGCAGCAGGAGAATAACGACGCAGCAGGAGAATAACGGCGCAGCAGGAGAATAACGGCGCAGCAGGAGAATAACGACGCAGCAGGAGAATAACGACGCAGCAGGAGAATAACAACGCAGCAGGAGAATAAAGGCGCAGCAGGAGAATAACAACGCAGCAGGAGAATAACGACGCAGCAGGAGAATAACGGCGCAGCAGGAGAATAACGGCGCAGCAGGAGAATAACAACGCAGCAGGAGAATAACGACGCAGCAGGAGAATAACGACGCAGCAGGAGAATAACAACGCAGCAGGAGAATAACGGCGCAGCAGGAGAATAACAACGCAGCAGGAGAATAACGGCGCAGCAGGAGAATAACGGCGCAGCAGGAGAATAACGGCGCAGCAGGAGAATAACAACGCAGCAGGAGAATAACAACGCAGCAGGAGAATAACGACGCAGCAGGAGAATAACGACGCAGCAGGAGAATAACAACGCAGCAGGAGAATAACGGCGCAGCAGGAGAATAACAACGCAGCAGGAGAATAACGACGCAGCAGGAGAATAACGGCGCAGCAGGAGAATAACAACGCAGCAGGAGAATAACGACGCAGCAGGAGAATAACGACGCAGCAGGAGAATAACGACGCAGCAGGAGAATAACAACGCAGCAGGAGAATAACGACGCAGCAGGAGAATAACGACGCAGCAGGAGAATAACAACGCAGCAGGAGAATAACGGCGCAGCAGGAGAATAACAACGCAGCAGGAGAATAACGACGCAGCAGGAGAATAACAACGCAGCAGGAGAATAACGGCGCAGCAGGAGAATAACAACGCAGCAGGAGAATAACGGCGCAGCAGGAGAATAACGGCACAGCAGTAGAATAACAACGCAGCAGGAGAATAACGGCGCAGCAGGAGAATAACGACGCAGCAGGAGAATAACGGCGCAGCAGGAGAATAACGGCGCAGCAGGAGAATAACGACGCAGCAGGAGAATAACGGCGCAGCAGGAGAATAACGACGCAGCAGGAGAATAACGGCGCAGCAGGAGAATAACGGCGCAGCAGGAGAATAACGGCGCAGCAGGAGAATAACGACGCAGCAGGAGAATAACGACGCAGCAGGAGAATAACGACGCAGCAGGAGAATAACGACGCAGCAGGAGAATAACGACGCAGCAGGAGAATAACGACGCAGCAGGAGAATAACGGCGCAGCAGGAGAATAACGACGCAGCAGGAGAATAACAACGCAGCAGGAGAATAACGGCGCAGCAGGAGAATAACGGCGCAGCAGGAGAATAACAACGCAGCAGGAGAATAACGGCGCAGCAGGAGAATAACGGCGCAGCAGGAGAATAACGGCGCAGCAGGAGAATAACGACGCAGCAGGAGAATAACGACGCAGCAGGAGAATAACGACGCAGCAGGAGAATAACGGCGCAGCAGGAGAATAACGACGCAGCATGAGAATAAAAAAACGTATCTTAAGTGATATTCGAAAACCATTACATTTCCAGACTGGTCAATTTGCTGCTCCTGCTTCTCCCTCTTGCAGTTTCAAAAGCACTAGGTTGATTATGAATGGCATCAGTAGGTTGATTATGAATGGCATCAGTAGGTTGATTATGATTGGCATCAGTAGGTTGATTATGATTGGCATCAGTAGGTTGATTATGAATGGCAACATTAGGTTGATTATGAATGGCATCAGTAGGTTGATTATGATTGGCATCAGTAGGTTGATTATGATTGGCATCAGTAGGTTGATTATGATTGGCATCAGTAGGTTGATTATGAATGGCATCAGTAGGTTTATTATGATTGGCATCAGTAGGTTGATTATGATTGGCATCAGTAGGTTGATTATGAATGGCATCAGTAGGTTGATTATGAATGGCATCAGTAGGTTGATTATGATTGGCATCAGTAGGTTGATTATGAATGGCATCAGTAGGTTGATTATGATTGGCATCAGTAGGTTGATTATGATTGGCATCAGTAGGTTGATTATGAATGGCATCAGTAGGTTTATTATGATTGGCATCAGTAGGTTGATTATGATTGGCATCAGTAGGTTTATTATGAATGGCATCAGTAGGTTGATTATGATTGGCATCAGTAGGTTGATTATGATTGGCATCAGTAGGTTGATTATGAATGGCATCAGTAGGTTGATTATGAATGGCAACACTAGGTTCATTATGAATGGCATCACTAGGTTGATTATGAATGGCATCAGTAGGTTGAATATGAATGGCAACATTAGGTTGGTTATGAATGGTAGCATTAGGTTGGTTATGATTGGCAACACTATGTTGGTTATGAATGGCAGCACTAGGTTGGTTATGAATGGCAGCACTATGTTGGTTATTAATGGCAGCAGTAGGTTGGTTATGAGTGGCAACACTATGTTGGTTATGAGTGGCAGCACTATGTTGGTTATGAATGGCAGCACTAGGTTGGTTATGAATGGCAGCACTAGGTTGGTTATGAGTGGCAACACTATGTTGGTTATGAATGGCAGCACTAGGTTGGTTATGAATGGCAGCACTAGGTTGGTTATGAGTGGCAACACTATGTTGGTTATGAGTGGCAGCACTATGTTGGTTATGAATGGCAGCACTAGGTTGGTTATGAATGGCAGCACTAGGTTGGTTATGAGTGGCAACACTATGTTGGTTATGAATGGCAGCACTAGGTTGGTTATGAATGGCAGCACTAGGTTGGTTATGAGTGGCAACACTATGTTGGTTATGAGTGGCAGCACTAGGTTGGTTATGAATGGCAGCACTAGGTTGGTTATGAGTGGCAGCACTATGTTGGTTATGAATGGCAGCATTAGGTTGGTTATGAGTGGCAGCACTATGTTGGTTATGAATGGCAGCATTAGGTTGGTTATGAATGGCAGCACTAGGTTGGTTATGAATGGCAGCACTATGTTGGTTATGAATGGCAGCATTAGGTTGGTTATGAATGGCAGCACTAGGTTGGTTATGAATGGCAGCACTATGTTGGTTATTAATGGCAGCAGTAGCTTGCGATGGGTGACAACATGCAGGCTTTCCGCCCAGTCTGTGATGTTCGTTAGTCTATTGTCCCATCCCCTGCATTACAAATATACATCCTCACTAAAAAAGATGCTAATATAAATTGAAAGTAAATGTTACATGAATGGATTAAGGGGTGCTCCTAGGGACATTATTTAGTTATTTCTACTTAACGGGCTACTTCAAGATTTTGGCAATGAGGCCCTTTATCTGCATCCAGTATGATGAATTTAGAGGTAGTTTCGTGAGCCAATGCTAACTAGTGTTAGCGCAATGACGGGAAGTTTATGGTATCTTCTACAATGCTAGTAGTTACCATAGACATCCAGGCATTGTGCTAATGCTAGTTAGCAACTTCCTTCAAACTGCACGCAGAGACAAGACATTTCCAAAATCCTGAAGTATCCTTTAAATATCAAAGGATTTTCATCATAATACCCAATAAAGATTATCACACTGTGTTTATTGTAGCTATTGTAACACTCCCTAAAATCAAAGGATTTATGCTACTAAACTCAATGTTGATGATTAGACCGTGTTCGTCGTATTGTAATCCTTAAGGAGGGAGTTATTTCATGTGATGATCACCACTGTTCAAGGTCTCAGAAGACATCTGAGGGATGCTAATTTGACAGCGAGACACACACAATCAAGTACCATTTAAAATTCAATAACAGTGTTATTGTTGTGTGTTTTGTTAATAATTCGACAGGCTCTTCAAAACGTGGGAGGATGGGATCAGAAGCAAGCCCAGGGACAAGACAAAGCTCTGATGCCAGAGAGGAGTGTGCTTCACTTTACCAAATGGCAATATGTTTTTATGGCCTGTGTGCATCTTCTGTTGTCATTGAAATTGTGTAAAATAACACAATAGATGAATTAGACAACAGGAAGTGCCTGTAGTGACAGACGTCTCTGTAAGCTAAGTAGGTGGTTGTCCTACTGTGTATGATGACGTCATATCGCTGAGTCTGCCAGCATCCCAAATTGCACTCTATTCCCTACATAGTGCACTACTTTTGATGAAAGCCCTACGGGCCCTAGTCAAAAGTAACTATATAGGAAATAGGGTGCCATTTGGGACGCAAACTTTCTTTAAGGGGAAAGTCAAGATTTGTCATTTCTGGTCAGAAAAGCATAATTTCTAGCATCACCAGATAGTGGCGACCAGATTGACCACATCTTTGTGGTGTCTTTGGCAGGAGATCCGCTATCTCAGCAGGGAGCTAACAACACCAGGATATGGAGGAATACCAAAATAAAACTGCTCCATAAACAAATCTGGAGAAGGTCTGTAAATCCATTAAATGAGCCTTAGGAAATTGGAAGGGAAAAAGGAAGGAAGGAAGAGGGAACGAGAGGAGACGTGGCTGGGTCTGGCGTCTCAGCTTGGGAGGGAACGAGAGGAGACGTGCCAGGGTCTGGCGTCTCAGCTTGGGGGGAACGAGAGGAGACGTGCCAGGGTCTGACATCTCAGCGTGGGAGACTAGAGGAGACACGGTGGGGTCTGACATCTCAGCGTGGGAGACTAGAGGAGACACGGTGGGGTCTGACATCTCAGCGTGGGAGACTAGAGGAGACACGGTGGGGTCTGACGTCTCAGCGTGGGAGACTAGAGGAGACACGGTGGGGTCTGACGTCTCAGCGTGGGAGACTAGAGGAGACACGGTGGGGTCTGACGTCTCAGCGTGGGAGACTAGAGGAGTCACGGTGGGGTCTGACGTCTCAGCGTGGGAGACTAGAGGAGACACGGTGGGGTCTGACATCTCAGCGTGGGAGACTAGAGGAGACACGGTCGGGTCTGACGTCTCAGCTTGGGAGACTAGAGGAGACACGGTGGGGTCTGACGTCTCAGCGTGGGAGACTAGAGGAGACACGGTGGGGTCTGACGTCTCAGCGTGGGAGACTAGAGGAGTCACGGTGGGGTCTGACGTCTCAGCGTGGGAGACTAGAGGAGACACGGTGGGGTCTGACATCTCAGCGTGGGAGACTAGAGGAGACACGGTCGGGTCTGACGTCTCAGCTTGGGAGACTAGAGGAGACACGGTGGGGTCTGACGTCTCAGCGTGGGAGACTAGAGGAGACACGGTGGGGTCTGACAGTGTGGGAGACTAGAGGACACAGAGATACCCAACCAAGAGGAAGAGAACAAAATGCTCTCCAACAACAACAAGGGATTTGGAGTCCCTTTCTCGCATGGTAAGTTCCCCACCTGATTATTCCAAGGTAGGATACAAAGAGAAAATAATATCTGAATTCATTATGGAAATAGAATGCACCCCAAATGGCACCCTTTATAAATAGCACCCTTTATACTCTCTATACAGTGCACTACTTTTGATCAGGTCACATAGGGCTCTAGTCAAAGTTAGTGCACTATTTTGGGAATAAGGTGCCAATATGGTGCAGGAGAGCAGAGAGTTGTGATCTTCTGGTGTTGAAGTCAGGTGCAGGAGAGCAGAGAGTTGTGCTCTACTGGTGTTGAAGTCAGGTGCAGGAGAGCAGAGAGTTGTGCTCTACTGGTGTTGAAGTCAGGTGCAGGAGAGCAGAGAGTTGTGCTCTACTGGTGTTGAAGTCAGGTGCAGGAGAGCAGGGAGTTGTGCTCTACTGGTGTTGAAGTCAGGTGCAGGAGAGCAGAGAGTTGTGCTCTACTGGTGTTGAAATCAGGTGCAGGAGAGAAGAGAGTTGTGCTCTACTGGTGTTGAAGTCAGGTGCAGGAGAGCAGAGAGTTGTGCTCTACTGGTGTTGAAGTCAGGTGCAGGAGAGCAGAGAGTTGTGCTCTACTGGTGTTGAAGTCAGGTGCAGGAGACCAGAGAGTTGTGATCTACTGGTGTTGAAGTCAGGTGCAGGAGAGCAGAGAGTTGTGCTCTACTGGTTCTGAAGTCAGGTGCAGGAGAGCAGAGAGTTGTGATCTACTGGTGTTGAAGTCAGGTGCAGGAGAGCAGAGAGTTATGCTCTACTGGTGTTGAAGTCAGGTGCAGGAGAGCAGAGAGTTGTGATCTTCTGGTGCTGAAGTCAGGTGCAGGAGAGCAGAGAGTTGTGCTCTACTGGTGTTGAAGTCAGGTGCAGGAGAGCAGAGAGTTGTGATCTACTGGTGCTGAAGTCAGATGCAGGAGAGCAGATAGTTGTGATCTACTGGTGCTGAAGTCAGGTGCAGGAGAGCAGAGAGTTGTGATCTACTGGTGCTGAAGTCAGGTGCAGGAGAGCAGAGAGTTGTGATCTACTGGTGCTGAAGTCAGGTGCAGGAGAGCAGAGAGTTGTGCTCTACTGGTGCTGAAGTCAGGTGCAGGAGAGCAGAGAGTTGTGATCTACTGGTGCTGAAGTCAGGTGCAGGAGAGCAGAGAGTTGTGCTCTACTGGTGCTGAAGTCAGGTGCAGGAGAGCAGAGAGTTGTGATCTACTGGTGTTGAAGTCAGGTGCAGGAGAGCAGAGAGTTGTGATCAGGCGCACACTTTATTCGGCAGAAGCAAACAACAGACGAACACAACAGTGTCCAACAAACCTCCAGCCAAAGGCAAAAGTGCAAAGCGCGACAAAGTCACAAATAAGGAAAAATGTTTAACAATTAAACATACTCTGGGTTGAAACATAGTACCTGGGGAAAAACCAGCTAGGCGCGTCAATACAAAACACGTAACAAAACAATCCCACACAAAGACATGGGGGAACAGAGGAATACATATGCAGTTGATTAGGGAATGTAAACCAGGTGTGCGGGGAACAAGACAAAACAAACGGAACAATGAAAAATGGAGCAGCGATGGCTAGAAGGCCGGTGATGTCGACCGCCGAACGCCACCCGAACAAGGAGGGGAGCCGACTTCAGCGGGAGTCGTGACAGGTGATCCCTCAATAAGATCTGCTGTGTGGGGTTGTGCATCAATACAATCCTTATGACTGAGTAAATGGCTTTCAATAAACAGGTTAAACGGTACGTTCCTGCAACAGTAAAGTTAGATTATTTTCCCCCATTGTGTATGAATAAATACAGAGACAAATGAATATGAACCTGCTCCATCTTGACCAGGAGTCTCATTGCACACTGCTTCATTTTCCTCTCCACTTTCAAGTTGAATACTATCATTTAATGATTCAGTTTCATGGGTTGGGGTTTTCCTATATAAGATATTGTAAAACAGCTATTTGAATAGCAGCTATTTGAAATCCAACATCATTGTTACTGACTTACTATGGTATAGCGGTGCAATAAAGAACCAACAGACCTTGAAATTGTCCTTAGTGTAATAGACGCTGCATAGTTGCGGAGGCTCTTAGAAAAGCAAAAGCTTGGCCTATTAGGATGATAACAACCATTCTACTGATGAGAAGAACTGTCCTTTTCAGAGGACAACTGGGATCTGATGTGCCCAGACTTTAACTGTATCTCCAATGGCACCCTATTCCCTTCATAGTGCACTACTTTTGACCAAAGCCTTATTGGCCCTGGTCGAAAGTAGTGCACTATATATGGAATATACAGCCTTTGTGTTGTATAATGTGTGTCAGAAGCATTACTGTATGACGGTTGATGAATGAGAGAGCAGGAATATAAATGAAGTCAATCTCACGATACATCGTTTCCATCACATACTCACATTGCAAATCCTCTGAAACTTGAAATGTGTATTTTTTTCCGGACAGACTAGATTTTAAAGTATGCCTAAACCATTTAGGGGGGTAATTTAAAGTATGCCTAAACCATTTAGGGGGGTAATTTAAAGTATGCCTAAACCATTTAGGGGGGTAATTTGGGTACAAAATAATACAGTGGGGATTGTGGTATTTTAAAACTTTTAAATCCAGTTTCTTCTGCTCCCTTTAAAACACACACACACACACACACACACACACACACACACACACACACACACACACACACACACACACACACACACACACACACACACACAAAGGTTTGTTCCTACGTCCTACAGGTTGCATAGAATTGTAGGAAAGAAAGAACAGACACAACAGGGAATCTTTTAGGAATATATTTCTGATTGAAATAGCTTTTAAACAAACAGCTGGTCACTTTGTGCATTTTACAAAACACTGTTTTTGTTTTCTTTGAAATAACGCCACACAAAGCACTTAAGAGGTCGAGAGCCAAACACAAGCGAAACAAAAGAACCAAAAACTGCGGTTGAAACATTTCACATCTATTACACACACAAACTCTGCTGTCATGTTGACATGGGCACAGGACAACATGACCATGAACATACTAAATATACAGAAATGATAATATTCCCTCAAATTAAAATAAAAACCTTTAACATGTTATTCATATCCAGAACAAATAAACCTCAAAAGATGGATGGATCAAAACCTTTTTTAAATCCACTTCACAGGGGTTAAATCCTTCTCTGGAATCAAACAGACAGAATTAGCTGTTAGAGATCTCATCAAATGGCCTTCTTCTCACTTTCCAAACTGATCACCGTGTCAAATCTTCCATGCTGGCCCGACATCAGCAAAGACATTGGAAGCAGTATTAACATTGGCGTAAGTGTAAAGATTTACTTTATCTTGGCCTAATAGAATTTGAAGATGTAAAATAAATTAGATTGGCACAATTAACTGTATTGTCCCCAAAAGAAAATGTGTCTTCAGCATTCAGGTCCAGACTAGTCTGCAATGAGTCTGGGCACCTGGGGCCTCATTTATAAATGGCATTGTATGCACAATTTAGGATTACATCTGTGCGTACAAATCTTGATATAAATGAGGCCCCTGGTTGTCATCGGTACTGAAGTACCTGTACCTGTCTACAGTAACATACTGCTACGTTATATCCAGATCAGGGCTGCTCCAGAGTCACTCTTCCTTTCTGAGAGCCACTGGACTTAAATCCTAGCAGATGTCTATCTTTAAAAACCATGTGAAGATGGGATTAATCTGGACATCAGAAGGCCGCAAGGCTCATGGATCACTATCTGCATTTTACACACTGATAAACACACACACACACGCACACACACACATGCACGCACGCGCGCACATGCACGAGCGCACACGCACACACATATCTCTTTTAACTCAATACAAAGCAGTGTGCTGAGCCATTTCGTTCAATTTCAATGGTTTTCAGTGTCCATTCTAGAAATCAATTTTGGTTGTGCAATTTACAAAGGAACACATTTGAAGGTTAAAATGTACATTTCTATGAAACAGAAGGGGCTTGTTGAGGAGACCACCTGCAAGCAGTGATGGTAAACAAGAGATTGCGTTTCTATTCCTGACTCCTTAAGACAGCCTTTGTGACGCAAAACCAAAATCACACTCCTAGAAATTAGCCTGCGCTACCAGATTAGCTAAGAGCAAAGGATTCCACATGACACTTTCTGAAATGCCTCAAAGACTTTCATTCAGGATCCAAGAGCATTATAATTTAAGGGCATGATATATTACAGATGTAGGATCTTCATTTGATTTGAACTTTCCTGGGGTTTAAAATCAAATCAAATTGTATTTGTCACAATGCTTCTGAAGTTTGTAATTTCAACTTTGAAATTTCAGACTTGATTTATCCTTGCAAAAAATGTATCAACCCTGACAAAAAAATGTCTATTCATTATAATCCATGTAAAAATTTACATTTCCTGTTGCTGCAGGATTATTTTCCTGTTGTAGCAAACTGGCTCAAATTAAGATCCTACATCTGTAGGTGAATGAAAATACATATTCTGTAGTATTCACCACAAGAGAGTTGTTTGAAATAGCCCTCAGTTAGAACGATTTAACAGATTCTGTACAATGGAAGGAAAATGCTTCTTCGAGGTAATCATGTTTTCAATTTAGATAATTGTATTGAAAATTATAATTGTTGATATAGCAACACTGTGCAGGTAGCCTTAATGTGTTTACTAATTTCTCTCCTTATTCCCTGTATTTCGAATCATAAACGATTTGAAAAAGAAAATAAATTTGAACATAATTCAAATGGCCTTAATTTAAGCACAAAACATAACGATTCTTCGGTAGCCATACAAGCTTCGCTTTAGACCTTTTGGCAAATGGACACGGTAAACAACAGACTATTTCACTGAAATAGTCTCCCCTCTAGAGCCATGTGGTACTCAAAATGGCTTCTAAATGCGTTACCTATGTCATTCCATATCTTGCTTTTTATTTTAAGTTAATCAATCCTTTTTACTCTCTCTCTTGAGTCCATATCAAGGCGTTCTGTATCTCCTGCACTCTTTAAATCCAGGCCTTGTGACAGAAACACCACAAGAACAGTCAGCAGCTGTACGAACAGCAAAGCAGTCTGGCGGAGCTAACTAGCTTCACAGGACAGATAGCAGGTATTTAAAGAACAAGTAGTTGACAAGAACAAAAACATTTAGTCCGAAAAATAGAATCTTCTAAAACACCCTTTGACACTTTTAAAGTGAAACTGGTGAAACAAATATGTACAGGATTCCAGAGCTTAGGTATAGGGAGCCGTTGTCAACCTTTGAGCTCATGTGTCATGGACGCTGTCGGTCGCTTCAGTGTTGGATTCAGGTCACGCAGTGCATGCCGATGGCAGCCGAACCCACACATCCTTTGGTATAGACGAAGCAACAATACAGTTTCATCATCATCAACATCATCCTCAACGTCCCCATGATGTGTAGGAAGAGCTCCACAAATAGCAGCCACAAATAGCAGCTTTAGGACGTGCCACATTTCAAACTCGACTCCCGTTTCATGTATATCTTATAATGTTTTTAAAATCAGCCACAGCAGCAGCAATGTCATGTAAAGAAGCATCAGCCATCGTTGGCCAAGTCATGGGAGAGATACTGTATCACTGTATCACTGTCCAGACACACACGGTCTTCTCCTTCACAGTCTGGGGCTTACCCCCTCGTTCTGTCTCTGAGATGTGGAAACGCGGCGGGACCGCTGGGTTGTTTCGTGTTAGATAGTAGAGAAACGTCTCCATCTTGATTCCTCTACTAACTCTTTTCTCCTCCCACACCCAGACTGCCTCCCGCTTGTCAGGCGTACATCTCCCCTGTCTTAAGAGCCACCAGCTCAGAGTCCTCAGAGGTGTGTCTGCCATTTAAGTGTTCGCTGTTGCAGTCGTGGTGGTACATGAAGGCGGGCACCTCAGTGATTGATGTGGCGGTGTAGGAGGTAGAGCGCATGGAGCAGTGGTCCCTCCGTCTCTGACCCCACTGGGCCTTGTACTGAATCCATTGTCGCTTCAGAGCCGCCTGCACCTGAGAAAAGGGAATATTCATATTATAAACTGTATTCTCTAATGGGTGAGTACACACACAAATGGATAAACACACACAGAGTGGGAGTGAGAGAGTGAGAGAGAGTGAGAGTGAGTGAGAGTGAGTGAGAGTGAGTGAGAGAGTGAGAGAACAACCATATTAAGCCACTCTTGGAGGACAATGGATGTACATAAAACTTCTTTATTATTATAATCGCTGCATTTCAGCTGTTGCCTTCATCGGGGTTTTACAGACACACAGAGAGACTCATTAGGCACGGACAGGTGAACAGCAAAAAGACACATGGTCTGTTTATACCTCACTGTCACCTCACAGCAATTTAGTCCCTCACTGTCACCTCACAGCAATTTAGTCCCTCACTGTCACCTCACAGCAATTTAGTCCCTCACTGTCACCTCACAGCAATTTAGTTCCTCACTGTCACCTCACAGCAATTTAGCCCCTCACTGTCACCTCACAGCAATTTAGTCCCTCACTGTCACCTCACAGCAATTTAGTCCCTCACTGTCACCTCACAGCAATTTAGTCCCCCACTGTCACCTCACAGCAATTTAGCCCCTCACTGTCACCTCACAGCAATTTAGTCCCTCACTGTCACCTCACAGTATTTTAGTCCCTCACTGTCACCTCACAGCATTTTAGTCCCTCACTGTCATCTCACAGCATTTTAGTCCCTCACTGTCATCTCACAGCATTTTAGTCCCTCACTGTCACCTCACAGCATTTTAGTCCCTCACTGTCACCTCACAGTATTTTAGTACCTCACTGTCACCTCACAGCAATTTAGTCCCTCACTGTCACCTCACAGCATTTTAGTCCCTCACTGTCACCTCACAGCAATTTAGTCCCTCACTGTCACCTCACAGCATTTTAGTGCACAGCCACACATTTTCATCAATATGCATGATCATTAAATCAATGTAATGTGACTGAGCTCAGGAAATGTGGATTCATATGATAAATGTTAATGGCAGTTTTTAGACATGAAGAAACAGAATTGAATCACAATTTCCTGTGATTAATTGAAGGACAATAGCTTCTCCTTACTGAGTTTAGTGCAGGTAGAGTAGATTGATGAATTTACACTCGCTTATCTGCTGTTCCTCTTTTGAAAATCACCAAGTTAGTAAATTATACATTATGAGAGTATGAAATTATTCAGCACAGCACAAATCTGATTAAGAAAAAAATGAAAACCAGAGAATTATCTTGTGTGATAACTTTATACTGCATGAATGAGCGTGCACTCTAAAAATGGAAAGCAAAGCAGTGTTTGACATAGTTCTCTCAGAAGAATGGCCTGAGCCAGCACAGGGAACATCTAATTCCTGAACAATGCCACACTAATTATTGAGTGAAAATGAGGACAGGACACACTGCACTCTCCCATGATCTAATGATGCAGAGCATGTCAACAACTAGCATTGAAAATCGAGTAAAAATGACATTCGCCTGTCTTTTCTTCAGTCTGACGTTTTTAATCATACTTTTGAATACTAGTTGTTCCTGCCAAAATCAGCACCAGGACCTAGAGACACATTGCTGGGCACAGGATTTCACTTTTCTTTTTAAAAACTCCTTGCACTCTGGTCCAAAGTAGTGCACTATATAGGGAATAGGGTGCAATTTCAGACGCAACCTAGAAAACATAACAATAAGTACAACTTTTTTCCTCATTGGCGTAACTTGACAAAGAGTTATTCAACAGACTGTGTAGCTAGTGCCGAGTCCCAAATGACACAGCTATTCCCTTTATATTGCACTACTTTTGACCACAACCCTTAGGGGAAAAGGTGCCCATAGAGAATGTATGGAATATGGTGTCAATTGGGACACAGCCTAGATCTAGGCAGTTTGGCCCCAGAATCAAATTGTGCAATGAACTCATCTCCAAAAATGAATGTCCCAAATTAGGAGACAGTAAAAGCCATTATGCTGCAAAGCAAACAAACATTCCCTTACTGTGTCAATGCGTCTTTTATCCCCCCCCGACACTGCTGAATCGGTTCTTCGGACACGTCAAACTTGGTTTACGAGAGCCGATGGAGATGCTGATGGGGCCTGGTTGCTCACGCATGAGCTAATAATTGACCTGTTTTCCCGGCCCAGAAATCATTTCCTACGTATAAAATATTACTAAACACTGCGCCTGATGGTGAACGAACACTATGTTAATTCGCTGTGTTTTTGTCAATGCCAGATTCGACCTCATGCTGTGTATTCAAATAAGGGTGTGTGTTTTTCTGGGTGTGTGCATTGTTTTTCTTTCTACTTTCTCAAGCGAAGAAAATGCTCAGGCGCTCTTTCTCCTGGTCTGGGCTCAGACTGGCCAAGCAGTACCTAATGCAACTCCTGACCTATTAAATGTATTCTCTCAATGTATTTTATTAACTCACTGGGTGGGTGGGCCTATGTTAAAACCTCTGGCTGTTCTGGATCACAGCATCTACAATATGACCTAAAAACAAATCAAATGGTCTCTTTAAAAAAAAAACAGTAATGTCCTTAAAAATTAAAATGTTAAAGTTTGTGTTGGTGACTCTAGATTATGGACATCCGCTGTCAGACAGCAAACAACTGCAGGCTGAGGTGAGTGAGCGACAGACAGACAGACAGACAGGGTGGATGATTTGCCCCAGAGATGTTCAAGTGTCTGAGGCATTTCTAAGGCTTGTCTTCCTTCCTCTTCATCTGAGATGGTCCTAGTGCTGTTGCCTCTGCTACTGTACAAGAGTCAGCCGACTCCATAGATTCAGCGCAGTAATGCTCTCTCCAACTAATTGGTGACAACTCTATCACCACGGGCCACTTGTCAATGTATGAGGCCCCGGGTTCAATCCCAGGTACCTCCACAATTGTTCAGGGCGGCAGGTAGCCTAGTGGTTAGAGCGTTGGGCCAGTAACCGAAAGGTGTGCATGGATCAAATCCCGAGCTGACAATGTAAAACTCTGTCGTTCTGCCCCTGAACAAGGCCCACTGTTCCCGGGAAGGCTGTCATTGTAAATAATAATTTGTTCTTAACTGACTTGACTAGTCAAATAAAAACTTTAAAAAACAAAAATCTATGTTGTTATCAGGTGCACAAGATGGCTGTCTGTTGACCTGGAAACGGTGTGCATGACGGGACAGCTGAAATGGTGTGCATGACGGGACAGCTGAAATGGTGTGCATGACGGGACAGCTGAAATGGTGTGCATGACGGGACAGACGAGTCCTGACAGCTGAAATGGTGTGCATGACGGGACAGACGAGTCCTGACAGCTGAAATGGTGTGCATGACGGGACAGACGAGTCCAGACAGCTGAAATGCCACCAGGCAGCAATGAGCTGTTTCATTGGGGTCTGACTCATCATTCCCTCAACATGGCCAATTAAAACTATACTTTGCCAGAGGTTCAATTAAAGCTGTACTTTACCAAAGAGATTAGAGTTTCTATTAAAAATGTACTTTACCAAAGAGATTAGAGATTCTATTAAAACTGTACTTTACCAAAGGATTCTTTTAGAGATTCTATTAAAACTGTACTTTACCAAAGGGTAAGGGTTCTTCAGAGGTTCAGTTAAAACGGTACCATACCAAAGGGTAAGGGTTCTTCAGAGGTTCAGTTAAAACGGTACCATACCAAAGGGTAAGGGTTCTTCAGAGGTTCAGTTAAAACGGTACCATACCAAAGGGTAAGGGTTCTTCAGAGGTTCAGTTAAAACGGTACCATACCAAAGGGTAAGGGTTCTGCAGAGGTTCAGTTAAAACGGTACCATACCAAAGGGTAAGGGTTCTTCAGAGGTTCAGTTAAAACGGTACCATACCAAAGGGTAAGGGTTCTTCAGAGGTTCAAGCTTAAACTGTTACTGTATACTGTCTACTGTACCTCAACAAACAAATTATATAAGAGTACAACTGAATGGGAAGTTGCTGGTTTCCACAGAGTGAAGAAAGATATTCTGTGTGTTGTGTGTTGTGTTAGTACAGTAGTGCTTACCTCGCCATTGAAAAAGCAGAATATCGTTGCCACTAGTAATCCCTGGAGGGAAAACAAGACAATTACACACTCTTATAAAAAAAAGTTGCTATCTAGAGCCTAAAAGGGTTCTTCGGCTGTCCCCATAAAATAACCCTTTTTGGTTCTATGTAGAACCCTGTAAAGAGAGTTCTACCTGTAACCAAAAAATATTCCAAAAAGGGTTATTTTATGGGGACAGCCGAAGAACCCTTTTTTCTAAGAGTATACCTTATGTCAGACCAGAGCTTTGGTAAGGACTGTTCTGCTAGCATACAATCAATTGCCTTACATACCTGGTAATGCATTAATATATGCATGACGTAGTCATTACCTGGTAATGCATTAATAAAGTAATTACCTGGTAATGCATTAATACAGTCATTAGCTGGTAATACATTAATATAAACATGACCCGGTAATGCATTAATATATGCATGATGTAGTCATTACCTGCTAATGCATTAATAAAGTCAATATCTGGTAATACAGTAATATAGATTTGACCTGGTAATGCATTAATATATGCATGATGTAGTCATGACCTGGTAATGCATTAATACAGTCATTACCTTGTAATGCATTAATAAAGTAATGTTCTGATAATACATTAATATAGATATGAGCTAGTAATTCATTAATATATGCATGATGTAGTCATTATCTGGTAATACATTAATATAGATATTACCTGGTAATGCATTAATATAAGCATGATGTAGTCATAGTCATTACCTGGTAATGCATGAATATAAGCATGATGTAGTTGTAGTGATCAGTTTCATTACCTGGTAATGCATTAGTATATGCATGATGTAGTCATAGCGATTACCTGGTAATGCATTAGTATATGCATGATGTAGTCATAGTGATTACCTGGTAATGCATTAGTATATGCATGATGTAGTCATAGTGATTACCTGGTAATGCATTAGTATATGCATGATATAGTCATAGCTATTACCTGGTAATGCATTAGTATATGCATGATGTAGTTATAGCGATTACCTGGTAATGCATTAGTATATGCATGATGTAGTTATAGCGATTACCTGGTAATGCATTAGTATATGCATGATGTAGTCGTAGACCTCCCCCGCCAGACGGTTCTCTGGCCTCCAGGGGAAGATGACAAACTGGATGCCCAGGAGAGGGACCAGGATCAGCGTAGCCCTCACTGCCTTCATGTACATGTTAGACTCTGCCCGGTGGGTGTCCCTCAGCTTAGTAACCAGCACCCTCACGATGTTCAGCAAGAAGAACAGATTCACCTGGGAAAGAAAGAAGGGATTTTATAAACGTCTGAACATGGTTGCTGTGTCTGAAAGGGCTGCAATCTAATCAGATTATAATGATTTTGTCTAAACAATGGAAGTCTAAACACCAGCATAGGACACAATTTGCTTTGATTGATGTGTTGCACATTCAACAGTATAACAATACATGATCTTTGGTCCAATGATGGCTACCTACGTATTAAGTTTTGATCTAGAAGAACATCCATGTACCATTATGTTCTACCTGGAACCAAAAGGGTACTACCTGCCACCAAAAAGAGTTATTCAAAGGATTCTGCTATGGGGACAGCCAAATAACTTTCTAAGGTTCTAGAGTGTAGGATGTAGCTTACGAGCAGCGCTGCCATGATGGGCCCGTGGACCACGTAGAGCAGGTGGGTCTCGACACTCATCCAGCAGCTACAGGAAGGATAAACATTCTCCGTCACACAAGTCTACAAACAGACAATGAATTCTTCTTCCTTCTCCTTCTAGATCTGTTTACTGCAGCCCACCACACAGCTGCTCTGTTTATTTACAATACTAGTGCAGAGGACCATCACTCACTTGTCATCAAAATACTTCTTCCTTGCCACGGCATGAATGGATGCAGGCACTAAGGGAAACCCTGGGAACCAGAAGAAAGACTCTGTAAGGACATCTGCAAAATGTCAATTAATCAATTCATGAATCAATCAATGAATGATGTTATGTGTATTATGATGTAAACATCTACAATGTGGTTATTACAGTAATTAGCATGTAATTCCTCAGTTATAAGAGTAACTTCTTGTATATCTTCTGTATTTTCGATAGAAGAGGATAAAGGGGAAGTTCACTGAAAATACAACTGAACATGAACACAGACAAGGTAAGTGGAGAAATCATGTTCATTTGTATTTTGAGTCAACTATCCCTTTAAGGCTGTTAAGCATAATTTAAATACCCTTTAAGGTGAAGATACCTGGCAGAGCAGACAGCCAATGGAAGCCCTTCCTAAATTCAAAACAAGCTTATACTATCCTACAGGTGTAGGATCTTAATTTGACCTATATTGTCACAACAAAAATAATCCTGGAGCAACAGGATTTTAACGTTTAGTCCATAATAATGCTTGATCGGTGGTTAGGCTATTAGCTGGCCAACAGTAGGAGACATACTGTTACAGTTATACTCTTACAGTAATATAACTGTGTTAGTGTGGGTTTTCAGTGAATTTATGTAAATCACAAAGCTCATCTGCAATACCTGTGGTGTAAGAAATTTGTTGGCAATAAAAGTGATCAAATTAAGATCATCCTCATCATGCTATCCGCTACAAGCTGAACAAGAATAAACCCACACTGAGCAATTTCCTCTAATAATCCAGTCTTGTTAAATCCTTCTCCATTAACAACACAACCATACCAGTGTTTATTGGGGGTTTCATTTTAGCTGGGCCATAAACAGATTAAACAGATGAATCTGAGCAGCGGGTCCGTTTAGAAGTGATTTATCAAAGCTCTACGGCCATATTGGCTACAGATGGACTAGCTGGATGTCCTCCCTCCATTCCTCGGGGTGGCTGTGTGAAAGACACTGTAGCTTCTGCCCCAAGGTTATATCACGGCATCTTTAATAATGGCCGACCATTCACAGTTATCGTATCACTTATCGGACAGGCAGGGCTCATATTATAACACATCACTCCTCCATTAAAGAGGGGGGAGAACAGAACAGACAGCACGTTAACAGCAGCTATCCAATAGGAAGAGCTACTAAAGCTGTCAATCTGATACAGGGTTTGGTGGGGTTGACACACAGGGAGTGTCACAGTTAACAGTGACCTCAGGGTTGTCTCTGATCCTGTGTCCCGACACAGATTGTGTCCCATTGTGTTGTGTGACACACAAGCTGATCTATGTGTGATTCAGCGATGGTGGGAGCTGTTTACAATGTTATTTTATTTCTACAGTGAGTACAGGGTGATGAAATATGAAGATTGGCTATGAATCATTATATAGGAGCGCAGAGGCCTCTGAGGCTAGGTGAGTTTATGGTTTTGAACACACTATAACATGCAACAGGTTGCTCTGAAGACTTATTGCTGTATCATGTTACCTCAGACGTCATTAGAATAGATAGAATAGACAGTGAAATACATGACCTAAAAACAGATGGGCAAGTTGACAAGGATATGAGTTCAATTCCAGCAAGGACAACATAAAGGGGAAAAACCGACATCTGGTTTGTCCGTTGAATAAAACCATTTTAGCTAAACAACTGCAGAATACATATAATGTAACATGTTCAAACGTAAAATAAAGCGATAATAAAAGGGAATAATTATCATGACTGACCATCAAGTGAATCATTTAATTACTGTCTGAGAATGCTGTTTTGGTGACTTGTTTTCATAAAAGCAGATGGGGAGAAGAGGAAGTATGTACACTACTGGTCAAAAGTCCAGGTGACTACCTCATGAAGCTGGTTGAGAGAGTGCCAAGAGTGTGCAAAGCTGTCATCAAGTGGCTATTTGAAGAATCTCAAATATAAAATAGATTTTAGTAGCGCTTCCCTTCCTCTTCTTTCTACTAAGGTACACAATAGTACATTTTGGTAGACAGAAGGTGCTCTTTGGTAAAAGGGGTGAATTGGTCATCAAAAAGATAAAAGAAAAAAGAAGGGAGGACCAAGGCACTCTTCATATAATTAATTAAAACACCTTTATTTGTATGGCATGTTCAATAGAAACAAGGTTTTAAAAATCTGACGCGTTTCGGCTGCATGGCCTTCGTCAGGGAATACAAAGAAATAATACAATGTCCTCTTTTGAACAGCTTTTCCAATCAGCCCTAATTTGAAGAGGGAGTGGTTACAAAATTGACCATGATAGTTTGTTGGTGATGTGGACACCAAGGAACATGAAGCTCTCAACCTGCTCCACTACAGCCCTGTCGATGAGAATGTGGACGTGCTCGGCACTGTAGTCCACTGTAGTCCCTGTAGTCCACGATCATCTCCTTTGTCTCCTAATTTGGGTAAATAAAAACCCCTATTACCTATTCCTGCGCATGTCTCCTGGTCCCTTTATTCCAAAGTGACAAATGGGCTTTGAGCACACTATTATGTTGAACGCTGAGCTGTAGTCAATGAACAGCATTCTCACGTAGATGTTCCTTTTGTCCAGGTGGGAAAGGGCAGTGTTGAGTGCAATAGAGATTGTGTTATCTGTGGGTCTGTTGGG
Source organism: Oncorhynchus mykiss (assembly GCF_013265735.2). Lineage (NCBI taxonomy): Eukaryota > Metazoa > Chordata > Actinopteri > Salmoniformes > Salmonidae > Oncorhynchus > Oncorhynchus mykiss. The sequence continues at coordinate 59,839,412 of NC_048582.1, read as the reverse complement.
GTAGTATGGAAATTGGAGTGGGTCTAGGGTTGATGTGAGCCATGACCAGCCTTTCAAAGCACTTCATGGCTATAGATGTAGTCATTTAGGTAGGTTACCTTGGTGTTCTTCGGCACAGGGACTATGGTTGTCTGCTTGAAACATGCTGGTATTACAGACTGGGTCAGGGACAGGTTGAAGATGTCAGAGAAGACACTTGCCAGTTGGTCAGCGCATGCTTGGAGTACATGCCCTGGTAATCCAACTGGCCCTGCGGCCTTATGAATGTTGACCTGTTTAAAGGTCTTGCTCACATCGGCTATGGTGAGCGTGATCACACAGTTGTCCGGAACAGCCCTTATGCATGCTTCATGTGTTGCTTGCCTCGAAGTGCACATAGAAGTCGTTTAGCTCGTCTGGTAGGCTTGTGTCACTGGGCAGCTTGCGGCTGGGCTTCCCGTTGTAGTCCGTAATAGTTTGCAAGCCCTGCCACATCCGACGATTGTCGGAGCCGATGTAGTAGGATTCAATCTTAGTCCTGTATTTTATGCTTTGCCTGTTTGATGGTTCGTCTGAGGGCATAGCGGGATTTCTTATTAGCGTCTGGGTTAGAGTCCTGCTCTTTGAAAGCGACAGATCTCACCTTTAGCTCAGTGTGGATGTTGCCTGTAATCCATGGCTTCTGGTTGGGGTATGTATGCACGGTTACTGTGGGGAAAACGTCATTGATGCACTTATTGATGAAGCCGGTGACTGAGGTGGTATACTCCTAAGTCCCTGAACATATTCCAGTCTGTGCTAGCAAAACAGTCCTGTAGCTTAGCATCTGATCACTTCCGTATTGAGCGAGTCACTGGTACTCCCTGCTTTAGTTTTTGCTTGTGTGCAGGAATCAGGAGGGTAGAATTATGGTCAGTTTTGTACCTGCCTCTGTGTGTGGAGTAAAGGTGGTCTAGAGTAATTTTTTTCTCTCTGTGGTTGCACATGTAATTAGCTGGTAGAAATTAGGTCAAATTTTAAGTTTAGAGTTTAAGTTAAGGTTTTAAGTTTCTCTGCACTAAAGTCCTCGTCCACTAGGAGCGCCGCCTCTGAATGATTTGATGGGAGTGGACCCTCTCACTTCGACTATCCCACTCTGCAATTAACCTTTTGCATTGCTTTCAATTGCTGGCTATAACTAATACAGCTTTATTGCATACAATTTAGGTTTTTGGTTTTTAGTTTAAAGGGAGTCAGATGAACTTGCGGATACCATTTTTATGTCTCTGCGTCCAGTATGAAGGGAGATAGAGGTAATTTCGTGAGCCAACGCTAACTATCGTTAGTGCAACAATAAGTCTACCGGAACAGCTAGCATAAGTAGAAAAATGCCTTAATTGCTCAAATCTCACACTATCTCTTTAAGCTAATGGGATCCCTGATCTGTGGTTAAGGCGGGTAGTAAGACTCACCCCAGCCTAGGAGGTAGTACCAGTGTAGATGCTGCTCCTCGGCGAACACAGCCACCACAATGAGCGTGTGCAGATAGATCCCCTCACACAGCATCCAGAAGTAGTTACAGCCCAGCATGTACATGTGGAAGAAGTGCAACACCTTACAGCCAACCTGCAGGGGATTAGGATCACAGAGAGTCACACAGAGATAACAACAACACCAAATAACAATAACAACAACACAAAGCCCAATGCTCAAACAGCCCTGACACAAAATTGTTAGTGGGGGTATTGTGATTTTCCAATAGGAGGACATTCATCATTTTACCCCCTACTGCTGGAGCGTATCCCTTGCTCCACTTTTCTCTAGGTTATTGTAACTGCAGCACATTGTATTTCTTTTACAAGAAAAATGTACTGCAAAGTAGCCTAAATCCTGTTCAATAATATCCACACATTCTTGTCAGTCAACACTATGCTATCATGTCTCTTTCTGTCAAATGGCACACTATTTCCTTACATTTGGGCCCTGGTCAAAAGTGGTGCACTATATACAGTAGATGGGTTAGCTGACAATGTCACGAAAACGATACGCACGCTTCAATGTGGCAGATGTCTGTGTGTTGTTGTGAGTCTGGATGACCAGATAGTTACCAACAATGACAAGAAACTATGTGGGGAATCGTAAGTGACTCGTTTCATCTTGATCTTGATAAAATGTCTTGTTTTGAGGTGTTTTGACTGATCAGTGCTAATATGGCTCAAATTCGCTAGCTAGCTAACCCAACAACTGTAACGATGTATTTGAGACAACAAGTGCTCATTGTGCACATTTATTTATGTTTCCAATGAATATTGTAAAAATATATAGTTTACATGTTGTCAACAATCTAAGCCAACCAGTCTGTTTTGCCCCATAGTTGCACACGCATCGGATTTGTTGTTAAATAATCAACCCATCTATAGGGAATATGGTTCCATTTGGGACGGGCCCATGTAGATTCATTGGCTCCTCTAGGTGTTGAGATTTGTTGTTAAATAATCAACCCATCTATAGGGAATATGGTTCCATTTAGGACGGGCCCATGTAGATTCATTGGCTCCTCTAGGTGTTGAGATTTGTTGTTAAATAATCAACCCATCTATAGGGAATATGGTTCCATTTGGGACGGGCCCATGTAGATTCATTGGCTCCTCTAGGTGTTGAGATTTGTTGTTAAATAATCAACCCATCTATAGGGAATATGGTTCCATTTGGGACGGGCCCATGTAGATTCATTGGCTCCTCTAGGTGTTGAGATTTGTTGTTAAATAATCAACCCATCTTTAGGGAATATGGTTCCATTTGGGACGGGCCCATGTAGATTCATTGGCTCCTCTAGGTGTTGAGATTTGTTGTTAAATAATCAACCCATCTATAGGGAATATGGTTCCATTTGGGACGGGCCCATGTAGATTCATTGGCTCCTCTAGGTGTTGAGATTTGTTGTTAAATAATCAACCCATCTATAGGGAATATGGTTCCATTTGGGACGGGCCCATGTAGATTCATTGGCTCCTCTAGGTGTTGAGATTTGTTGTTAAATAATCAACCCATCTATAGGGAATATGGTTCCATTTGGGACGGGCCCATGTAGATTCATTGGCTCCTCTAGGTGTTGAGATTTGTTGTTCTCAGCACTCTGTCTCGGAACATGTGTGCTGATCTGATTCTGGAATTGGTAGCAGCTACATCACATTTACATACAAGTACAGCACCAGTTAAAAGTTTGGACACACCTCCTCATTCAAGGGTTTTTCTTTATTCATTCTATTTTATACATTGTAGAATAATAGTAAAGACATCAAAACTTTGAAATAACACATATGGTATGTAGTAACCAAAAAAGTTTTAAAACAAACCAAAATCTATTATAGATTCTTCAAACTAGCCACCCTTTGCCTTGATGACAGCTTTGCACACTCTTGGCATTCTCTCAACCAGCTTCACCTGGAATGTTTTTCCAACAGTCTTGAAAGAGTTCCCATGTATGCTGAGCACTTGTTGGCTGCTTTTCCTTCACTCTGCGGCCAACTCATCCCAAACCATCTACAATTTGGGTTGAGGTCAGGTGATTGTGGAGGCCAGGTCATCTGATGCAGCACTCCATCACACTCCTTCTTGGTCAAATAGCCCTTAAACAACCTGGAGGTGTGTTGGGTCATTGTACTGTTAAAAAACAAATGATAGTCCCACCAGGTGGGATGGTGTATCGCTGCAGAATGTTGTGGTAGCCATGCTGGTTAAGTGTGCCTTAAATTCTAAATAAATCACTGACAGTGTAACCAGCAAAGCACCTCCACACCATCACACCTCCTCCTCCATGCTTCACGGTGGGAACTACACATGCGGAGATCATCCGTTCAACTACTCTGGGTCTCACAAAGACATGGCGGTTGGAACCAAAGATATCAAACTTGGACTCATCAGACCAAAGGACAGATTTCCACCAGTGTAATGTCTAATGTCCATTGCTTGTGTTTCTTGGCTCAAGCAAGTCTCTTAATTAGGAAGGCCTGATTGACACAGTCTCCTCTGAACAGTTGATGTTGAGATGTGTCTGTTACTTGGACTCTTTGAAGCATTTATTTGGGCTGCAACTTATGAGGCTGGTAACTCTGCAGCAGAGGTAACTTTGGATCTTCATTTCCTGGGGCGGTCCTCATGAGAGACAGTTTCATCACCCATGGTTTTCGCGACTGCACTTGAAGAAACTTTCAAAGTTCTTGAAATGTTCCGGATTAACTGACCTTCTTGTCTTAAAGTAATAATGGACTGTTGTTTCTCTTTGCTTATTTGAGCTGTTCTTGCTATAATATGGACTTGGTCTTTTACCAAATAGGGCTATCTTCTGTATACCAGCCCTACCTTGTCACAACAAAACTGATTGGCTCAAACGCATTAAGAAGGAAAGAAATTCCACAAATTAACTTTTAACAAGGCACACCTGTTCATTCCAGGTGACTACCTCATGAAGCTGGTTGAGAGAGTGTGCAAAGCTGTCATCAGGGCAAAGGGTGGCTACCCTCGAAACATCAAACATAAAATATATTTTGATTTGTTTAATACTTGTTTGGTTACTACATGATTCCATAAGTGTTATTTCATTGTTTTGATGTCTTCACTATTATTCTACAATGTAGAAAATAGTAAAAATAAAGAAAAACCCTGGAATGAGTAGGTGTGTCCAAACTTTTGACTGGTACTGTATGTCTTCTCGACTCTTTTCCCTGAGGTCCGTATACGCAGCCTTCAGAACCTCTTAGCCATACAGTGGCCACTGTTTTCTTGAGGGCCTTCAATGTTGCATAAATTCTTTGCTCCAGAGCACTCAGGACATCAGACTGGGGTGAAGGTTCACCTTCCAACATAACAATGACCCTAAGCACATAGCCAAGACAATGCAGGAGTGGCTTCGGGACAAGTCTCCGAATGTCCTTGAGTGGCCCAGCCAGAGCCCGGACTTGAACCCAATCAAACATCTCTGGAGAGATCTGAAAATAGCTTTACAGTGAAGCTCCCCATCCAACCTGACAGAGCTTGAGAGGATCTGCAGAGAAGAATGGGAGAAACTCCCCAAATACAGGTGTGCCAAGCTTGTAGTGTCATACCCAAGAAGCCTCAAGGTTGTAATCACTGCCAATGGTGCTTCAACAAAGTACTGAGTAAATGGTCTGAATACTTAAGTAAATAAAATACTCTTTAAACCCTGTTTTCACTTTGCCATTATGTGGTTTTGTGTGTAGATTGATGAGGACACATTTTAATTTAATACATTTTAGAATAACGCTGTAACGTAACAATGTAGAAAAAGTGAAGGGGTCTGAAAACTTTCCCAATGCACTGTATGTCTCCTCCTCCTCTACGTCTTTTACCCTCCTCCTCTACCCTCATCTACCCTCCTCCTTCTTTACCCTCCACTACGTCTTTTACCCTCCTCTACCCTCATCTACCCTCCTCCTCCTTTACCCTCCTCCTCCTCTACCCTCATCTACCCTCCTCCTTCTTTACCCTCCTCCTCTACCCTCATGTACCCTCCTCCTCTACCCTCATCTACCCTCCTTCTTTACCCTCATCTACCCTCCTCCTTCTTTACCCTCCTCCTCCTCTACCCTCATCTACCCTCCTCCTCCTCTACCCTCATCTACCCTCCTCCTTCTTTACCCTCCTCCTCTACCCTAATCTACCCTCCTCCTTCTTTACTCTCCTCCTCTACCCTCATCTACCCTCCTCCTCTAACCTCATCTACCCTCCTACTTCTTTACCCTCCTCCTCCTCTACCCTCATCTACCCTCCTTCTTTACCCTCCTCCTCCTCTACCCTCATCTACCCTCCTTCTTTACCCTCCTCCTCTACCCTCATCTACCCTCCTCCTCTACCCCCTCTACCCTCCTTCTTTACCCTCCTCCTCCTCTACCCTCATCTACCCTCCTCCTCCTCTACCCTCATCTACCCTCCTCCTTCTTTACCCTCCTCCTCTACCCTCATCTACCCTCCTCCTTCTTTACTCTCCTCCTCTACCCTCATCTACCCTCCTCCTCTAACCTCATCTACCCTCCAACTTCTTTACCCTCCTCCTCCTCTACCCTCATCTACCCTCCTTCTTTACCCTCCTCCTCCTCTACCCTCATCTACCCTCCTCCTCTACGCCCTCTACCCTCCTTCTTTACCCTCCTCCTTCTCTACCCTCATCTACCCTCCTCCTCTACCCTCCTCCTCTACCCTCATCTACCCTCCTCCTCTATCCTCATCTACCCTCCTACTCTACCCTCCTTCTTTACCCTCCTTCTTTACCCTCCTCCTCTACCCTCATCTACCCTTCTCATTCTTTACCCTCCTCCTCTACCCCCCTCTACCCTCCTTCTTTACCCTCCGCCTCCTCTACCCTCATCGACCCTCCTCCTCTACCCTCATCTACCCTCCTCTTATACCCTCATCTACCCTCCTCCTCTACTCTCATCTACCCTCCTCCTCTACCCTCCTTTACCCTCCTCTACCCCCCTCCTCTACCCTCATCTACCCTCCTCCTCTACCCTCATCTACCCTCCTCCTCTACCCTCATCTACCCTCCTCTTCTACCCTCCTTCTTTACCCTCCTTCTTTACCCTCCTCCTCTACCCTCATCTACCCTCCTTCTTTACCCTCCTCCTCTACCCTCATCTACCCTTCTCCTTCTTTACCCTCCTCCTCTACCCTCATCTACCCTCCACCTTCTTTTCCTTCTTCACCTCCCTCCCTCCCCCCATCCCTCCCTCCCTTCATGACTCCTGGCCCTTACATGGAGTCCAGATGTGCCATTACAACTATGCTGAAATACAGTTCACTCATCACTAAGGTCTGTTGGTGTGATCTAAACACTTCATTTTTCTCACCAATTCATAACCACATTTACCTCAACTTGAATGCCCAACTGAGGCGTCCAGCCTAATGTAACGGGACAGTCTGTGTGTTTAAGTTACTAATGTCTGACAAAGTGTGTGTCTCATGTCTTGGGCCTAGTCCTTCGTTTGGCCTGAGCACTAGGGACTCACTCCTCCCGCTTCTGGCAGACTTGGAGTCTCTACTGTGATCCGCCAGAGAGAAAGAACGCTTGTTCCTTTTTGTTCAGAGAGCACCTAGTCTATTCTCCCAACAGAGTACCACATCCCTAAATCACACATGCAGAACACAGACCGACCCAGTCTAAATTTGGCGCTCCAGAATTTCAACATGTGCAGTATGTGCAACCAACTGTGATGGGATTTTTTTTGTTCCACCCCTCGATATCAAGACCATGTTGTCTGAGGTGTGAAAGACAAACTGCAATTTAGTTCTCCCGCTTCTCAAAGCAAGCAGATTATAATACATTTAGGACAGATTTGGAAAGATGGTTCTGAGCCAATGCTGCTAGAACATAGCTATTCATATTGTACGGTCGGGTTAAATAATGATCATTCATGGACACTGCGACTTCAGATATGACTCAAGGTTTAATCAGAGCAACCAAACATCTTCAGTGGACAAATAAAAGGAGAAATCATATGAACAGAGAGCTGGCACCTGCTATGGCACCAGACCCTAAACTGAGGAGATATCCCAGCAACCCCTGCTCTATAAACCAGAGCCCCAGCATTCGGTATCAAATTAAGCGTTTTCCAATTACATTCCCACAATATTTATTGTGAAAGCTGTCATTCCTTCCTCCCTGTCAGTTGGATCACCAGGGTCAGCTGGTATATCTGAGGAAACAAAAAAACCTTCCACTGTGAATATGCCAGATGGATTAGGCTTGAAGTCTGTTTTTCCAGTGAGAACATGATGGTACGGGGAGAAGAGAAGAAGAGAGGCTAGAAATCAAACCCAGACGGGAGTTATTTTCTTTGACTGGATAAACTGAAGGACATCTCTCAAGTGATGATCCAATCGAGAGCCTGATAACAGGACCTTACTGTGTACATTCAACCAGGAGTTTTTACTAACCATGTGACCTAACCAGGAAAAAACAAATGTATCTACTCAAAGGTTACCCAAGTGTAGCCATTTCTCTGGATCAAGATCTCTGACATTTTCTAGCTTGTTTTTGAATGACTAGTAATACTTTTTTGGGGAACAGACTCAGCAACTTGCACAATACCATAATCAAATAATTTCCTCAAAAGGTGGACAATAAAAATGGCTCATAAAATACAATACTTAAAGCACCAGAAAGGGATGATCCCAGACACAGAAACGCTACATTCCATAGAGGCAGATTTACCATGTTCACCTTAACAGGCCTCAGGATTCAAAGAATTCAGCTCTGACTTAAACTCAACGAGTGGCAACTGTTCAAAAGTCTGACAGAGGACAGAAGTCTTTGAGTGCTAAGAGAAGGATAACTCTGGGCTGTTTGTGCACACAACAAGATATGCAAAAAAGACTCATGTCCTAACGAACACTCTTAAAAAAACATCTGCACTCAGGTTGATTGAAACTGATAGTAAACTCATTTGAATGAAGTGAAACCGAGCTCGAAGGCTGTGTTATGTTTTAAGAATTAAAAAAAATATTATTTTGAAAATATCATGCAGTGAAACCCTGAGACTTATCTATCCTCTTCCCCTTACATTGTTTTCATTTTATAGATGAAATGTGTGAGACTTACTGGATTTTATAGATGAAATGTGTGAGACTTACTGGATTTTATAGATGAAATGTGTGAGACTTACTGGATTTTATAGATGAAATGTGTGAGACTTACTGGAATTTATAGATGAAATGTGTGAGACTTACTGGAATGTATAGATAATGTGTGAGACTTACTGGAATTTATAGATGAAATGTGTAAGACTTACTGGATTTTATAGATGAAATGTGTGAGACTTACTGGAATTTATAGATAATGTGTGAGACTTACTGGAATTTATAGATGAAATGTGTGAGACTTACTGGATTTTATAGATGAAATGTGTGAGACTTACTGGAATTTATAGATGAAATGTGTGAGACTTACTGGATTTTATAGATGAAATGTGTGAGACTTACTGGATTTTATAGATGAAATGTGTGAGACTTACTGGAATTTATAGATGAAATGTGTGAGACTTACTGGATTTCTCTCCACTACATCTGTGTTGTTGACCACTGCTATGAGGTAGATGAGGGTAAGGGCGGAGTTGAGGACATAGGAAACGAAGAGGTTCTTATGAAGCGTGATCCTTTGGCAGCTCAGGTTCCTGAGTGAAGACAAACATACAGCATAAATAATAATGTTAACATATGATATGTGTCTGGCTGTGGTTACCCAAGCAGACATTCACAGAGAGGACAACAATAAACATTTACAAAATGATTGTTATTTATTTTATTAGGATACCTAATAGCTTTTGCAAAAGCAGCAGCTACTCTTCCTGGGGTCCACACAGAACATAAAACATGACATAATACAGAACAATAATAGACAAGAAAAGCTCAAGGACAGAACTACAGTTGAAGTCAGAAGTTTACATACACTTAGGTTGGCGTCATTAAAACTTGTTTTTAAACCACCCCACAAATTTCTTGTTAACAAACTATAGTTTTGGCAAGTCAGTTAGGACATCTACTTTGTGCATGACACAAGTAATTTTTCCAACAACTGTTTACAGACAGATTATTTCACTTATAATTCACTGTATCACAATTCCAGTGAGTTTGAAGTTTACATACACTAAGGTGACTGTGCCTTTAAACAGCTTGGAAAATTCTAGAAAATTATGTCATGGCTTTAGAAGCTTCTGATAGGCTAATTCACATAATTTGCGTCAGTTGGAGGTGTACCTGTGGATGTATTTCAAAAACTCAGTGCCTCTGCTTGACATCATGGGAAAATCATAAGAAATCAGCCAAGACCTCAATAATTGTAGACCTCCACAAGTCTGGTTCATCAATTTCCAAATGCCTGAAGGTACCATGTTCATCTGTACAAACAATAGTACGCAAGTATAAACACCATGGGAACATGCAGCTGTCATACCACTCAGGAACGAGATGCATTCTGTCTCCTAGAGATGAACTTACTTTGGTGTGAAAAGTGCTAATCAATCCCAGAACAACAGCAAAGGACCTTGTGAAGATGCTGGAGGAAACAGGTACAAAAGTATCTATATCCACAGTTAAACAAGTCCTATATCGACATAACCTGAAAGGCCGCTTAGCAAGGAAGAAGCTACTGCTCCAAAACCGCCACAGAAAAGCCAGACTACGGTTTGCAACTGCACATGGGGACAAAGATCGTACTTTTTGGAGAAATGTCCTCTGGTCTGATGAAACAAAAACAGAACGGTTTGGTCATCATGACCATCGTTGTGTTTGGAGGAAAAGGAGGAGGCTTGTAAGCCGAAGAACACCATCCCAACTGTGAAGCAAGGGGGTGGCAGCATCATGTTGTGGGGGTGCATTGCTGCAGGAGGGATTGGTGCAATTCACAAAATAGATGGCATCATGAGGTAGGAAAATTATATGGTTATATTGAAGCAACATCTCAAGACATCAGTCAGGAAGTTAAAGCTTGGTCATAAATGGGTCTTCCAAATGGACAATGACCCCAAGTATACTTCCAAAGTTGTGGCAAAATGGCTTAAGGACAACAAAGTCAAGGTGTTGGAGTGGCCATCACAAAGCCCTGACCTCAACCCTGTAGAAAATGTGTGGGCAGAACTGAAAAAGCGTGTGCGAGCAAGGAGGCCTAGAAACCTGACTCAGTTACACCAGCTCTGTCAGGAGGAATGGGCCAAAATTCACCCAATTTATTGTGGGAAGCTTGTGGAAGGCAACCCGAAAAGTTTGAACCAAGTTAAACAATTGCAATGCTACCAAATACTAATTGAGTGTATGTAAACTTCTGACCCACGGGGAATGTGATGAAAGAAATAAAAGCTGAAATAAATAATTCTCTCTACTATTATTCTGACATTTCACATTCTTCTAATAAAGTGCTGATCCTAACTGACCTAAGACAGGGAATTTTTTACTTTACTCGGATTAAATGTCAGGAATTGTGAAAAACTGAGTTTAAATGTATTTGGCTAAGGTGTATGTAAACTTCCAACTTCAACTGTATATACACTTACAATAAGAGCATCAAAATTAAAAAGGTCCTGTAGTGAAACATAATATAGGCATTGAAGCCAAAAGATGAAACTGGTTATCATATTTTCTAGAGTGAAAATATTCATGGAATACTGTGGAGTACATAGGCTATATCATTTTAATAGTGTACAAGACATTAAGAACACCTTTTGCCCTGAGAACAGCCTCAATTCATTGGGGCATGGACTCTACAAATGTCAAGCGTTCCATAGGGATGCTGGCCCATGTTAACTCTAATCCTTCCCACAGTTGGCTGGATGGGTGGTGGACCATTCTTGATACACACAGGAAACTGTTGAGCATGGAAAAACCCAGCAGCAGTTCTTAACACAAACAAACTGGTGCGCCTGGCACCTACAACCATGTTTTGTTCAAAGGCCCTCTTTTGTATTTCGCATTCTCCGCATGTCTCAATTGTCTCAAGGCTTGCAAATCTGTCTTTAAACAGTCTCCTCCCCTTCAGCTACACTGGGACTTTAGCTTTCACCTGGTCAATCTATGTCATGGAAAGAGCAGGTGTTCCTAATGTTTTGTACACTCAGTGTAAATCGTTAGTATATGAAATATGAAAAATCCGTTCACAGTTGATATTTACAGATTACAGTATCTTCTACAAAGCTGGAGGTCTATTATTATTACAATTAGCCATAATAAAACGTGTTTTCATCCATTCTGCATGTTGCCATAAAAACTGTAAAATGAACATATTTCATCCTAACAAAAATATTCCGACCTTTGATGTAGTAAACAGGACAATAAATAACATAAACCATTGGAACAACTAACTCTGGCCCATAATGACTTAGTCAGATGTTGCAGTCGTCTGTGAAATAGGTTCAAACAGAGAGTCATTAGAATGAAATGTCTGAACCAAGGAACCTCATATACTAAATCAAGATTGCCATTGTAGTCGGAGCATGCTGTAAACTGGTATAACAATGGACAACAATTCATAACTTTCTCTCAAGCAACACAAAAGGGGCTGAAATAATTTGCTTTGGTTCACCCATGTTAAATACTAGCACACACGACTTCCAACAACAAGTGGAATCACACCCTATTGAGAATCACACCCTATTGAGAATCACACCCTAAACAGATTATTAACAACTCTATTTGAGGCCACTGTGGAGCTTCCTGATCATCACGGATCAGCAGTCATCAAAGCCTCAAAACATCAAGCCTCAAAACATCAAATTATTCTCTTTTCTATCAAAGGTTAGGAAAGTAATGTTTCCAATTTTTCATCAACCAGGCTTTCTAAAACAAGCAATTGATAACATTTTACTGCAGTGGGCTAAATCAGGGTCACACAGTCTTAAACAAATCTACTTGAAACAAAAGTATCCACCTCACACATGGTTATGGGCTTAAAAAATAAAACACCTGTACCAAGTCAGATTTAGAGTTGAAATGTATTCCAGTCTGCATCCCAATATTACACTTTATATACATCAGAGAAGACTGAAATATAACAAAACGGTTTGACATAGAAACACTGGATTTTTTGGCTGTTTTTTTGTAATTATGTTTATTAATTATGAAATTATGAAAAATATTAACATTCCACCCATGAGGCCACTAGAGGGCGTTTTGGTCATTTGAGTGCAGGAAATGGTGTTTACTGGAGTGAAATAGTGAAAACACTTTGTGTCTAACGTGTGTACACTTCAGCAACAATGTCCTGTTATCTGTCTCCAGTCATTAGCTAATGTTGCAGTCTTAATGTAAATGTGTTGTTTATAGAAGAAGGAGAAGGGGATCTCAGTATGGCAGCATTAGTAAGGGTTCTGGGTCAGTAGTGTGTTGGAGAACAAGGCTACCATTAAATGACCCAATACAAGTAAAAAGACAAAGGAAGTGTCTTAACAGAATGTCTTCAAACTAGGATGAGTAGAAAATAGGACAGAATCACTTTCTTTACTCCAAGGTGTTATATTGGTGTGTATGGATGTTCTCTGGCCACACCTAAACAAGCAACAACATTTAACTTCCTGCCATTTAACTTCCTGGCATGAGGAAACCAGGTTTTTAGGCTAAAATGTCCTGGTACTCTGTAAAGTTCATGATTGTCAGATGACATGAAACTAGAGGTCTTTGACCATGCACACCAATGGCAGTTTTTCCTTCACAAGAACAATGCATATACAGAAAATACCTCAGCCCTACTGTACAATATGGTGGTGCATCTTAGATGCTACGCGGCTATTTTTCTTCCACTGGACCTGGGGCTCTTGTTGTGGTCAACGCAACGACATCATGAACTCTGTCAACTACCAGGTCATGTTCGCAAAAAAATTGTTTTCTCTGCCAGGAGACTAAAACTTGTCCGCAAGTGACTGTTTCAGAAAGACAATAACCCCAGGCACACATCAAATACCACAAACAAATGGTTAATTGACCACAAAATCAACATCTTGAACCCCATTGAAAACCTGTGGTTTGAATTGAAGAGGGCCGTCCATAAGCACAAACTAAGGATATCAAGGATCTGGAAAGATTCTGTATGGAGGAATGGTCTAATATCCCTCGCCATGTGTTCTCCAACTCATTAAACATTTGAGAAAAAGTCTCTGTGCCATTATCCTCACAGGGGAAGGGTGTGTGAGTATTGAAAACAGGGGATCCAATCAATTTGATCCATATCTTTGTTTTTTATTACTTGTTAAAAAAGAACTTTCTCTGAGAAAAATCATGATTAGTATCAAATATTATTCTTTATTTTAAAAAATGAGCATTGAATAGCTCAGTATTTGTATGATTTATTTTATACAGGCTTTTTTATTAATCTTTATCTAGGGATCGAATAATTCTGGACAAAACACACAACCATTTTTGACAACTGCTTCATGTAGGACAGGCTCAGATAACCAAGTGATGCAGTATTTTTAAAGCTAACCCAACTGTATTTTTCCACGGCTAGTCAGAGTATTTTTATTGGCGAGCCCTGGCAGTGCTGAAGTGGAGGCCATAAATAAGAGGACAGTGCAGCTGTACCGCATCAAATACCACTGTAAACTGCACATCTGGAAAGTCTAATACAACATTACGACTTTAACGTTGCAAGAGATCAGCCTTTAAATACATTGCCATGCTTATAAAAGTGATGCTCCCTTAAAATCAATGCTTTGCTTACTACCTATAAAACTTCATGGAGATAATAATTAGCTGGTCGTGTTGGTCTTCCGTTAGAGCTTTACAATGCCAAGAAAGGATGTATTCTATTCTCTTCTTGTCAAGACACAGATACAGAGTAGTTTGAGCGTTTTACTTTTTGCTATTACAATGTGCACCTGCACTCTGTCTTACAGGGTTGGTGTCAATTCGGAACTTCTAAATTTAGCCTAGTTCAATTCAACCCATGAATTGAAATTTGAATTGGCCATACCACACAGGAAGCAGAATTTCAATTGAATTAAAGGAAGCAGAATGTAATTTAAACCAATTCAAAGACATTCAACTGAGACATTAAATATATTTTGTCTTCTTCCTTTGACAAATATTTTGCTAAAATCTTCTTACTAAAGAATACAGATACCATTTCAAATATGATTTTAATTATAACTCAAATATGTACAGTATTTTGTTTGTAATTTGGTTATGAGATGTTAGGTTGTACTTTCCATTCTAGAGTGAAAGTGGATTATGAATTGTTAACCTACAAAATGATCCTAGAACATTTCCAGACCACTGTAATTATTTCAAACCTTTTTTCTGAGGTTGAGTTTTAGAAATGCAATGTGTCAAGGACATGTTAAACATAGTGTTGGCAACCATACATGATGTGGAATTCATTTGCAATAGTACCCATTACATTTGGAATGCTCAGGCAGGACAGCAACATGGTCCAATTCAGACACCTACCAATATAACGTGTTGACACCACTACTGCCTCTGATCTGACCAACCCACTAAACACAAATACTGTGTTTGTAAATGATATCTGAGTGTTGGAGTGTGCCCCTAGCTGTCTGTATTTGATATGTTTTTAAGAACATTGTGCCGGCTGGTTGGCTTAATATCAGGAATTTTATGTATAGCTTTTACTTTTACTCAAGTATGACAAGTAAGCACTTTTTCCACCACTGACTGAGCCAACTTTTCCAAGTCAATAGTAGCCAATGTAATGCAGAAATGTTGTTTTGGTTCCTGCAGTTATATCCCCCATGAGGTGTCTTTAAGGATAATGGCCTGAATTAAAAAAGCATGTCAAATACATGTGATGGTCATACTGCAGGATCATTGCTACGGTGAAAGATTGGGCTATAGGGACATATTCATACATATGGAACGTTCCTTCACAATCTGCTTTGGATCATTTGATTGTCATACAGCTTTTTCTGAGTATTGACGTACTCTTGACTTCTCAAGCTTTTCTTTACAATCTGTTTTTGAAGAACTGATTTTTTTTTATGACTAATCAGCATTTGACGTTATCATGGTAGAGTCAATTGCTTGCACATTTCTATTGCTCTGAGGGGATTTCAGACCTTCTCAGTCATCATAACTCTCTCCTTAGGTTTGATTTAACCACCTTTACTGACCTCTACTCCATTAAAATTCACCAGGAGTTTTCCTTAATATGCAGTTCGTCCTGAAGTGTGTACTCTCAACCTATATTTAGTAAGATAAATCAGGAGGGATTACCATTAAGGTTGCCCTACACTTAAATAAGAGCACAGCCAACTCATTCTTTAAACTGTCCTGAATTCATGTTTCTTTGGTCATGAACTCTTAAATGTACAGGAAATGAATCTGCTTTTAAAGGAGTAACACAGAAATAAGCCAGCATGAAATTAAAAGGACATGAGTATCAGAATGAGTAAAACACTCAGAGACACTGTTACTGCTCCTAAATATGAGTTTCACTAGGGTAGCGTGGAGGTCAAGGTCCATAATCCAATGCAGCTACAGTAACAAACCAAGCTTATTTGCGGACGTTCAGCTTCTAAAAATCTTAACTTGAAATGGTGTATGATAATCATAATGTCAAATATTCTAAGGCAGAAAACTCATTATAAAATGTAAATAATTGAATCATTTTAAAATAGTCACTGTGAAATGTAATCGTTGTAACATTTTCCATCACTATTGAAGAATATGTGATCTATCCATTTACAATATATTAGGAAATCCCGAAGAGCGGAAAAAACGATATTATCCAATCAAAATGTCTTCCCTTCAAATGCTACCCAACTCAGTCACAGAAAATGACAAATTGGAAACCAGAGTGTTGTGTGGAAATGACAAACACAATCTGTTGAATAGATTTCCCTAAATGTGTGGAAAACGCATTTAGGCTTAATGTGAAGATGACATTTTCACAGGTCTGCACTGCCAGTGTTATCTCAGAGGGAACACACAGCCATCTGTACAATTCAGTTATCTCAGTGGAAACACACAGCCATCTGTACAATTCAGTTATCTCAGTGGAAACACACAGCCATCTGTACAATTCCGTTATCTCAGAGGGAACACACAGCCATCTGTACAATTCCGTTATCTCAGAGGAAACACACAGCCATCTGTACAATTCAGTTATCTCAGAGGAAACACACAGCCATCTGTACAATTCAGTTATCTCAGAGGAAACACACAGCCATCTGTACAATTCAGTTATCTCAGAGGAAACACACAGCCATCTGTACAATTCAGTTATCTCAGAGGAAACACACAGCCATCTGTACAATTCAGTTATCTCAGAGGAAACACACAGCCATCTGTACAATTCAGTTATCTCAGAGGGAACACACAGCAATCTGTACAATTCAGTTATCTCAGAGGGAACACACAGCCATCTGTACAATTCAGTTATCTCAGAGGAAACAGCCATCTGTACAATTCGGTTATCTCAGAGGAAACACACAGCCATCTGTACAATTCGGTTATCTCAGAGGAAACACACAGCCATCTGTACAATTCAGTTATCTCAGAGGGAACACACAGCCATCTGTACAATTCAGTTATCTCAGAGGGAACACACAGCCATCTGTACAATTCAGTTATCTCAGAGGAAACAGCCATCTGTACAATTCAGTTATCTCAGAGGAAACAGCCATCTGTACAATTCGGTTATCTCAGAGGAAACACACAGCCATCTGTACAATTCAGTTATCTCAGAGGGAACACACAGCCATCTGTACAATTCGGTTATCTCAGAGGAAACACACAGCCATCTGTACAATTCGGTTATCTCAGAGGAAACAGCCATCTGTACAGTTCAGTTATCTCAGAGGAAACACACAGCCATCTGTACAATTCAGTTATCTCAGAGGAAACAGCCATCTGTACAATTCAGTTATCTCAGAGGAAACAGCCATCTGTACAGTTCAGTTATCTCAGAGGGAACACACAGCCATCTGTACAATTCGGTTATCTCAGAGGAAACACACAGCCATCTGTACAATTCAGTTATCTCAGAGGGAACACACAGCCATCTGTACAATTCGGTTATCTCAGAGGAAACACACAGCCATCTGTACAATTTAGTTATCTCAGAGGAAACACACAGCCATCTGTACAGTTCAGTTATCTCAGAGGAAACACACAGCCATCTGTACAATTCAGTTATCTCAGAGGAAACACACAGCCATCTGTACAGTTCAGTTATCTCAGAGGAAACACACAGCCATCTGTACAATTCAGTTATCTCAGAGGAAACACACAGCCATCTGTACAATTCAGTTATCTCAGAGGAAACACACAGCCATCTGTACAGTTCAGTTATCTCAGAGGAAACAGCCATCTGTACAATTCAGTTATCTCAGAGGAAACACACAGCCATCTGTACAATTCAGTTATCTCAGAGGAAACAGCCATCTGTACAGTTCAGTTATCTCAGAGGAAACACACAGCCATCTGTACAATTCAGTTATCTCAGAGGAAACAGCCATCTGTACAGTTCAGTTATCTCAGAGGAAACAGCCATCTGTACAGTTCAGTTATCTCAGTGGAAACACACAGCCATCTGTACAATTCAGTTATCTCAGAGGAAACACACAGCCATCTGTACAATTCAGTTATCTCAGAGGAAACACACAGCCGTCTGTACAGTTCAGTTATCTCAGAGGAAACACACAGCCATCTGTACAATTCAGTTATCTCAGAGGAAACACACAGCCATCTGTACAATTCAGTTATCTCAGTGGAAACACACAGCCATCTGTACAGTTCAGTTATCTCAGAGGAAACAGCCATCTGTACAGTTCAGTTATCTCAGAGGAAACAGCCATCTGTACAGTTCAGTTATCTCAGAGGAAACAGCCATCTGTACAGTTCAGTTATCTCAGAGGAAACACACAGCCATCTGTACAGTTCAGTTATCTCAGAGGAAACAGCCATCTGTACAGTTCAGTTATCTCAGAGGAAACACACATTCAAGGAAAAATATATAATGCCGTCTGAACTGTAGCAACCACAGTCATCACCGCCATCGTTTTCATCATATTTATCACCACTATCATCATCCTAATTTTCCTCAGGATTAGGTGCGTCATCATCTTCTTCATCTTCATCATCGTCGTCGTCACCATTATCATCTTCATCACTTGTTCAAGTGGGAAAAAAAGTGTTAAGAGTCCCAAGACAGACTACTCTCCCTGATCAAACCAGTAGTTTGTTTCATAAAGAAATCAACCCAAGACAAATTACTCTCCCTGATCAAACCAGTAGTTTGTTTCATAAAGAAATCAACCCAAGACAGATTACTCTCCCCGATCAAACCAGTAGTTGGTTTCATAAAGAAATCAACCCAAGACAGATTACTCTCCCCTATCAAACCAGTAGTTTGTTTCATAAAGAAAGCAACCCAAGACAGATTACTCTCCCTGATCAAACCAGTAGTTTGTTTCATAAAGAAATCAACCCAAGACAGATTACTCTCCCTGATCAAACCAGTAGTTTGTTTCATAAAGAAAGCAACCCAAGACAGATTACTCTCCCTGATCAAACCAGTAGTTGGTTTCATAAAGAAATCAACCCAAGACAGATTACTCTCCCCGATCAAACCAGTAGTTTGTTTCATAAAGAAATCAACCCAAGACAGATTACTCTCCCTGATCAAACCAGTAGTTTGTTTCATAAAGAAATCAACCCAAGACAGATTACTCTCCCCGATCAAACCAGTAGTTTGTTTCATAAAGAAATCAACCCAAGACAGATTACTCTCCCTGATCAAACCAGTAGTTTGTTTCATAAAGAAAGCAACAGCAGCATCTATATTTACCTGAAGTAGAATAATATAGCCAGAGAGATCAGGAGGGAGGCTATGGATAAGGCATGACCCACAATCGCCATGTAGTACAGGATATAGGCCATCTGGAAAATACAGATACACCCTATATTCAAACAAATAAGACTATACAGTAGTGCATCAAGGACATTCATGAACCGTTAACCCTGACTTCCATTTGCTACCTTGATGTAAACAAAATATGAAAGAGGGGAGACTAGGACATGGCTTTAAGGTCTGCAGCACAGAGGGTTTTAATTAATCCTCTAATCAAGGTGTGTCTGAGCCACGCTTGAATAACGAATAGTCATAGCATTCTTTGTGTCTTCACAAAGGCCCTTTTAAGAAACCGGTGCTAGATGCAACAATCAGTGTTCTTTATTGGTCTGTTCCAATAAAGAGGAACACATATTTATCTGTCTGTGTCACATGAATAGGATCAGATGTTTTACTATGCATTGATAGGAACAGATGTTGTACTATGTATTGATAGAGTCAGACGTTGTACTATGTATTGATAGAGTCAGACGTTGTACTATGTATTGATAAAGTCAGACGTTGTACTATGTATTGATAAAGTCAGATGTTTCACTATGTATTGATAAAGTCAGATGTTTCACTATGTATTGATAGAGTCAGACGTTGTACTATGTATTGATAAAGTCAGACGTTGTACTATGTATTGATAAAGTCAGATGTTTCACTATGTATTGATAAAGTCAGATGTTTCACTATGTATTGATAAAGTCAGATGTTTCACTATGTATTGATAAAGTCAGATGTTTCACTATGTATTGATAAAGTCAGATGTTTCACTATGCATTGATAGAGTCAGACGTTGTACTTTGTATTGATAAAGTCAGATGTTTCACTATGTATTGATAAAGTCAGATGTTTCACTATGTATTGATAAAGTCAGATGTTTCACTATGTATTGATAGGATCAGACGTTGTACTATGTATTGATAAAGTCAGATGTTTCACTATGCATTGATAGAGTCAGACGTTGTACTATGTATTGATAAAGTCAGATGTTTCACTATGTATTGATAGAGTCAGATGTTTCACTATGTATTGATAAAGTCAGATGTTTCACTATGTATTGATAAAGTCAGATGTTTCACTATGCATTGATAGAGTCAGACGTTGTACTATGTATTGATAAAGTCAGATGTTTCACTATGTATTGATAAAGTCAGATGTTTCACTATGTATTGATAAAGTCAGATGTTTCACTATGCATTGATAGAGTCAGACGTTGTACTTTGTATTGATAAAGTCAGATGTTTCACTATGCATTGATAGAGTCAGACGTTGTACTATGTATTGATAAAGTCAGATGTTTCACTATGTATTGATAGAGTCAGATGTTTCACTATGTATTGATAAAGTCAGATGTTTCACTATGTATTGATAAAGTCAGATGTTTCACTATGCATTGATAGAGTCAGACGTTGTACTTTGTATTGATAAAGTCAGATGTTTCACTATGTATTGATAAAGTCAGATGTTTCACTATGTATTGATAAAGTCAGATGTTTCACTATGTATTGATAGGATCAGACGTTGTACTATGTATTGATAAAGTCAGATGTTTCACTATGCATTGATAGAGTCAGACGTTGTACTATGTATTGATAAAGTCAGATGTTTCACTATGTATTGATAGAGTCAGATGTTTCACTATGTATTGATAAAGTCAGATGTTTCACTATGTATTGATAAAGTCAGATGTTTCACTATGCATTGATAGAGTCAGACGTTGTACTATGTATTGATAAAGTCAGATGTTTCACTATGTATTGATAAAGTCAGATGTTTCACTATGCATTGATAGAGTCAGATGTTTTACTATGTATTGATAGGATCAGATGTTTTACTATGCATTGATAGGATCAGACGTTTTACTATGTATTGATAGGATCAGACGTTTTACTATGCATTGATAGGATCAGACGTTTTACTATGCATTGATAGGATCAGACGTTTTACTATGTATTGATAGGATCAGACGTTTTACTATGTATTGATAGGATCAGATGTTTTACTATGCATTGATAGGATCAGACGTTTTACTATGCATTGTTAGAGTCAGACGTTGTACTATGTATTGATAGAGTCAGATGTTGTACTATGTATTGATAGGATCAGATGTTTCACTATGTATTGATAGGGTCAGATGTTTCACTATGCATTGCTCAGAAATATAAACCTGTTCCTCTATGACTTCCTACATATCATGATTGTAAAATGTAATTGTGTGTAAGCGTAGGTACATTTTACTGCACCATATTTCCCATATCTAGCTCAATTTGACCAATTGTTCCCCCCTTGGTCTCCTCTGAATTGAATATAACTGTATTATCGCCTTTTGAAAATGTCCCCTTATTGTGATTTGTAAAATAGGATCAAGTGTATGCTATAAATAGCACATGTATGTGATTGATGGATCACTCAGTGACAAACCTTACCTTCAGCTTGCCAGTAGTGTGGAAGTTACACAGCGTGTAGTTGGACCACGTCCTATTGGAATCTGGGTGGCGGAACCACTGTCCTGATTCGCTACAGGTCTTTGTAGCTTTTTCTGATGAAACAATGAAGTAGGATTAATAATACACACTTTGAATATGTTTAACACTTAGCCACTTAAACAGAAACACTTAAACTGTACATGGCCGTAAAGCTTTGCAACCACTTGAC
Organism: Oncorhynchus mykiss; assembly: GCF_013265735.2. Lineage (NCBI taxonomy): Eukaryota > Metazoa > Chordata > Actinopteri > Salmoniformes > Salmonidae > Oncorhynchus > Oncorhynchus mykiss. The sequence continues at coordinate 59,817,442 of NC_048582.1, read as the reverse complement.
ACCATGAATGATTAATTAAACGCTATGAATACTTCAAATTCAAGCCAAGTTCCACAGCGATGCGTTTATCACAAAGAGTTAACAAGTCAGCATGGGAGAATCAGACATACCAGTAATTTGACTTTATTGATTCTTGCTTGCAGTTTAACAAACGCCTCTTATAGCCAGGCCTTACCTGTGGAGTCGAAGTCACGGAAATAGTTTGGGCAGTTCTGCCAGGTGACTGTCCCAGCAGGTGTATCATCCCAGCACAGCCAGCCATCCCAGGTCCGGTTACAGTACAGCCCTGCGCCGCCAGCAACACACAACCAGACACAACACATTAATGAAGACTCATTGTAAATACACTATGTTGCTGGGTGAAAACAACTGTACATGAACCATTTGGCCACACTGTCGTCTGTCTACTGGTATAGTATGTTTATATCCGAATTCTGAACAGTGTCATTGTTTGTCTCTGTGACTTGTGATCGTACCTGTCTATATGGGTTCTTCTGATTGTGTGCTGTAACCCTGAAATGACTGAAAGTATTTTATTATATTCAAATTATATTTAAGCAATAAGGCCAGAGGATGTGTGGTATATGGCCAATATACCACGACTAAGGGCTGTTCTTATCTCCACAAAAGAACTCTGGAGTTCTGTCAGAGTGACCATTGGGTTCTTTGTCACCTCCCTGACCAAGGCCTTTCTCCCCCGATTGCTCAGTTTGGCCGGGCGGCCAGCTCTAGGAAGAGTCTTGGTGGTTCCAAACCTTTTTTATTTAATAATGCTGGATGCCACTGTGTTCTTGGGGAACTTTAATTCTGCAGAAATATTTTGGTACCCTTCCCCTGATCTGTGCCTCAACACAATCCTGTCTTTGAGCTCTACAGACAATTCCTTTGACCTCATGGCTTTGTGTTTGCTCTGACATGCACTGTCAACTGTGAGACCTTATATAGACAGATGTTTGCCTTTTCAAATCATGTCCAATCATTTACATTTACCACAGGTGGACTCCAATCAAGTTGTAGAAACATCTCAAGAATGATCAATGAAAGCAGGGTGCACCTGAAAAAACTGTTTTCACTTTGCCATTATGGGTTGTTGTGTGTAAATTGATGGGGAAAAAAATATTGAATCCATTTTAGAAAAAGGCTGTTTCGTAACAAAATGTGGAAAAGGTCAAGTGGTCTGAATATTTTCCAAATGCACTCTATCACAAACCCCCAAGGAGCCTGATTGCTATTATAAACTGGTTAACAACATAATTAGAGCAGTAAAAATAAATGTTTCGTCATATCCGTGGTATACGGCCTGATATACCATGACTTTCAGCCAATCAGCATTCAGGGCTCAATCCACCCAGTTTATAATCTGGAATAATCCCACACACTGAGTATTAAAGTAGTGCACATTATCACTACCTGATTTGTTATACGGCTGGTCTCTGTTCATCTTCTCAAAGCATTTGTATTGACCGTTGATGATCTTCTTCCTCTCCTCCTCCTCCTGACTGACCCTGGGGCTGACTGGAGTCTCCACAGTGGGCTCCACAGACCCTGGCTCTAGCAGACCATGGGGAATCACATTCTGGCTTAATGGAGTCTCCACAGTGGGCTCCACAGACCCTGGCTCTAGCAGACCATGGAGAGTCACATTCTGGGGAAGAACAACATGTAACGGGACAGACACCATAAAGAAACACACAGAATACAGCTTGAGGATTTCTATTTGTCAACAGGGAACAGTATCAGTGACTATATAAACAAAGATGGGTAGAATACAGAGTGAGGATCAGTGACTATATAAACAAAGACAGTTTTATAATTTTTTTATACATTTGCAAAAAATTCTAAAAACCTGTTTTCACTTTGCCATTATGGGTTATTGTGTGAAGATTGATGAGAAAACATAATTATTTAATCCATTTTAGAATAAGGCTGTGGCAGTGACTAGAATACAGCGTGAGAATTTCTATTTGTCAACAGCGAACAGTATCAGTGACTATAAAAACGTAGATAAATAAGTAATAGAAGAAAAACAAGCAAAAAAACAATACAGACAAGATACAGAATAGGTAGGTGGGCCCAGAGTTGTTCCGGATCTAGAGACTAGACAAGGAAAAACTCCTGGCTCTAATTATGGCGTTAAACTATCAAAGGAATAATAACAGGGAAACACAACAGACAACACAAGAACAGTCCTGCCTGCACACCCAGACTGCATTCCAAATGTCACCTATTCATTAAATAGTGCACTACTTTGACCAGGGCCCATAGGGTTCTGGTCCAAAGTAGTGCAGGTCATAGGGCATAGGGTGCCATATGGGACTTATTCCCAGTCCCAGACAGACCTGTACTTTTTTGACCATTAATCAACAGAGAACGAATCAATCTCCAATTACCTTTAATTTGTTCTTGGAGAGCGTCAGACATTTGGACCAGGTCCTATTAATGGAGGGACTTTGGACCCAGTTACCAGATTCATCACAATACTTTGACACTTTTCCTGCAAAAAAAATGTAATGGTAATTGTTAGCAGTGTAATTTGAGCTATGAGTAATGGTAATTGTTAGCAGTGTAATTTTAGCTATGAGTAATGGTAATTTTTAGCAGTATAATTTGAGCTATGAGTAATGGTAATTGTTAGCAGTATAATTTGAGCTATGAGTAATGGTAATTGTTAGCAGTGTAATTTGAGCTATGAGTAATGGTAATTGTTAGCAGTGTAATTTGAGCTATGAGTAATGGTAATTGTTAGCAGTGTAATTTGAGCTATGGGTAATGGTAATTGTTAGCAGTGTAATTTGAGCTATGAGTAATGGTAATTGTTAGCAGTGTAATTTGAGCTATGAGTAATGGTAATTGTTAGCAGTGTAATTTGAGCTATGAGTAATGGTAATTGTTAGCAGTGTAATTTGAGCTATGAGTAATGGTAACTTGGCAGCTGCTGAATCCATCAGTGTGATAGGGGCAAGACATGAAGCCGCTGCTATAGCTCTGCTGACTGGACTGTAATATCAACTGTCGAGTCAATAGTTATAGGCTTTTAGTGTTATCTCATTTTGCTGTCAGACACCTTTTATTTATTTATTTAGAAATACAATACCGTTCAAAAGTTTGGGGTCACTTAGAAATGTCCTTATTTTTGAAAGAAAAGCAAAACAATTGTTCATTAAAATAACATCAAATTGATCAGAAATACAGTGTAGACATTGTTACTGTTGTAATGACTATTGTAGCTGGAAACGGCTGATTTTTGATGGAATATAGGTGTACAGAGGCCCATTATCAGCAACCATCACTCCTGTGTTCCAATAGCATATTGTGTTAGCTAATCCAAAATTATAATTTTAAAAGGCAAATTGATCATTAGATCAATATGTTAGGACAGCTGAAAACTGTTGTCCTGATTAAATAAGCAATAAAACTGGCCTATAGACTAGTTGAGTATTTGGAGCATCAGCATTTGTGGGTTCGATTACAGGCTCAAAATGGCCAGAAACAAATAACTTTATTCCGAAGCTCGTCAGTCTATTCTTGTTCTGGGAAATGAAGGCTATTCCATGTGAGAAATTGCCAAGAACCTGAAGATCTTGTACAACGCTGTGTATTAATCCCTTCACAGAACAGAGCAAACTGGCTCTAACCAGAATAGAAAGAGGAGAGGGAAGCCCCGGTGCACAAATTAGCAAGAGGACAAGTACATTAGAGTGGAAAGGAAAGAAATTCCACAAATGAACTTTTAACAAGGCACACATATTCATTTAAATGCATTCCAGGTGACTATCTCATGAAGCTGGTTGAGAGAATGCCAAGTCTGTACAAAGCTGTCATCAAGGCAAAGGGTGGTTACATTGAAGAATCTCAAAAATAACACTTTTTCAGGTTAGTACAGGATTCCATGTGTTATTTCATTGTTTTGATGTCTTCACTATTATTCTACAATGTAGAAAATAGTATTTGTAGGTGTGTCCAAACTTTTCACTGGTACTGTATGGTAGACCGCTGCACCACTCTGGAGGCCCATATGTTGTCACTTCAATAACATATATGCTTTCATATTGTAGTATCATATCAAATGTATGGTTTACCAAAACAGTGGTGGGGTGGCGGCTTTGCTGTTGTTTGCACTGCAGATTGCCCTTTTAAGTGTTATTTTGTTTCCCCTCACTACTCAATTGAGCATCACTGCATTCCATAACACTGAGAGCCAGCTCCTAGCCATTCCATAACACTGAGAGCCAGCTCCTAGCCATTCCATAACACAGAGAGCCAGCTCCTAGCCATTCCATAACACTGAGAGCCAGCTCCTTGTCATTCCATAACACTGAGAGCCAGCTCCTTGCCATTCCATAACACTGAGAGCCAACTCCTAGCCATTCCATAACACTGAGAGCCAGCTCCTTGCCATTTCATAACACTGAGAGCCAACTCCTAGCCATTCCATAACACTAAGAGCCAGCTCCTTGCCATTCCATAACACTGAGAGCCAACTCCTAGCCATTCCATAACACTAAGAGCCAGCTCCTTGCCATTCCATAACACTGAGAGCCAGCTCCTTGCCATTCCATAACACTGAGAGCCAACTCCTAGCTATTCCATAACACTAAGAGCCAGTTCCTTGCCATTCCATAACACTGAGAGCCAACTCCTAGCCATTCCATAACACTAAGAGCCAGCTCCTTGCCATTTCATAACACTGAGAGCCAGCTCCTTGCCATTCCATAACACTGAGAGACAACTCCTAGCCATTCCATAACACGAAGAGCCAGCTCCTTGCCATTCCATAACACTGAGAGCCAGTGGTGTAAAGTACTTAAGTAAAAGTACTTTTTGGGTATTTGTACTTTACGTTACTATTTCAATTCATGGCAACTTTTACATTTACTTCACTACATTCCTAAAGAAAGTAATGTACTTTACTCCTGACACCCAAAAGTATTCGTTACATTTTGACAGGAAAATGGTCCAATTAACACACTTATCAAGAGAACATCCCTGGTCATCCCTACTGCCTCTGATCTGGCGGACTCACTAAACAATAATTCTTAATTTGTCAATTATTTCTGAGTGTTGTCGCGTGCCCCAGGCTATCTGAATTTTTTTTTTAGTTAAAATGATTTAGACTTGTGCTTTCGATACTTAAGTACATTTTAGCAATTACATTTACTTTTGATACCAAATACTTTTAGACTTTTACTCAAGTAGTATTTTACTGGGTGACTTTCACTTTTACTTGAGTCATTTTCCATTAAGATATCTTAACTTGTACTCAAGTATGACAATTGAGTACTTTTTCCACCAGTGCTGAGAGCCAGCTCCTTGTCATTCAACAAATTCACCACCAAAGCTAAAAACACTTAAGATTTAAGTCATGGGCATCACATACGTTTTTATTATACCAGACTTAAGGGGAACTCTTTTCTGCTGTAATCCTTAAAGTGTGAGTTGAATCTCCTGTTGATTAATGCCAGAGATCACGATGTTCCCTCTCTGGGAGTACGCTAACCCAGCAACCTGTCCTACCCCAACAGCTAATCAACGGTTACATAAAACCCAGCAGAGCTTTCACAGACATCTGGCTTCAACCGAGCCGATGAAGGATGACCTCATTAGGAAGCTTGCTGCATCACCAGCCATAATAATCTAATTGCAGTTGTAAAGTGTCACTGGTCAGATCAGGGCCCATTTGCAAAAAAACATCTCAGAGTAGGAGTACTGATCTACGATTAGTTTTGCCTTTTAGATCACACTGATTTAAATGACATGCACATAAATGACAAAACCTGATCCTAGATTGGTGTGTTTGATACATACGGCCACTGGGCTGCAGATCTAGAACCAGGTCCCCCCTGTCCAGATAATCATATTCATTATGATCTAAAAGGTCAAATTGATCCAAGATCAAAACTCAGGTGAACCCAGGTGCAGAAAGGATAAGGGAAAGGGAAAGTAAACTGGGATACATAGTCAGTTGCACAACTGAATGGCTTCAAACGCATTTAAACCAACCCATAATTCCGTATCATCTCCATAATCTGGCCTCTCGGCCTCTAGATATAGTCTCTAGACACCCTTATCATCTCTATAATCTAGTCTCTAGACACCCTTATCATCTCTATAATATAGTCTCTAGTCACCCTTATCATCTCTATAATCTAGTCTCTAGTCACCCCTACCATCTCTATAATCTAGTCTCTGGTCACCCCTACCATCTCTATAATCTAGTCTCTAGTCACCCCTACCATCTCTATAATCTAGTCTCTGGTCACCCCATCATCTCTATAATATAATCTATAGTTACCCTTATCATCTCTATAATCTAGTCTCTAGACACCCTTATCATCTCTATAATATAGTCTCTAGACACCCTTATCATCTCTATAATATAATCTATAGTTACCCTTATCATCTCTATAATGTAGTCACCCTGTGAAGCAGAAACCGAGGCGGCGGATCAGACAGTGAGGAGACAGACAGGATGTTCTGGTGCTCACTTCTCTTAGAACTTTTATTGACAATAGGTGCAGGACGAATTGACCAATAAACTTTGTACAGAAGGTAACAAAAAGGACGTTGACAAAGACTTGAATAAATCAAAGATATTCTCAGTTTTAACTATTCGGGCAACAACTCTTTGCTTATAACCAAACTCAGGTATAACTCTACTCTAGCCAACATGTTGCCTGCCCAGCCTGCCGTCCACCAGGCAAAGGTCAACTGAGGACCTAAGAACTTTTTACAGGAACTCCTTTCCGCTAGGAATGTTCCATCACGATAGCCCCAAAACACATTTCTACCATAAATGTGTAATTTTTACATAAACACACACAACAATAACTTCTTCTTTAAGTCTCACAATACACATTCATGAAGTAATTCACCCCCGGGATAATTCATCACTTTGTTTATTCCCACCAAACAATAAATGTTCCTTGATGACTCGTAGACTAATTTGCGGGGAAACACCCTCCCGGGTGGCGCAGTGGTTAAGGGCGCTGTACTGCAGCGCCAGCTGTGCCATCAGAGTCCCTGGGTGCGCCCAGGCTCTGTCGTAACCGGCCGCGACCGGGAGGTCCGTGGGCCGATGCACAATTGGCCTAGCGTCGTCCGGGAGGGCTTGGTCGGTAGGGATGTCCTTGTCTCATCGCGCACCAGCGACTCCCGTGGCGGGCCGGGCGCAGTGCGCGCTAGCCAAGGTTGCCAGGTGCACGGTGTAGCCTCCGACACGTTGGTGCGGCTGGCTTCCGGGTTGGATGGCACTGTGTTAAGAAGCAGTGCGGCTGGTTGGGTTGTGTATCGGAGGACGCATTACTTTCAACCTTCGTCTCTCCCGAGCCCGTACGGGAGTTGTAGCGATGAGACAAGATAGTAGCTACTACAACAATTGGATACCACAAAATTGGGGAGAAAAAGGGGTCAAAAAAATAAAAAACAAGGAAACAAACACATCAGGTAGGTTACATTATATGATTAGTCTCTACCAACAATTAGATCGTTATTCCTCTAATGTATTTCACATTGCTAGAGCATGTACATTTTAAATTGGAAGCTTTATACACTGTAGAAACATGGTTCACAAGTTATATTGCTTTAGTAACTGGCGTGCATAACAAACACTTGACTTACGTCAAAGTATTGTTGGCAAACGGAATGCGGTACTCTATCCAACATATTCTATTTTGTTTCAGGATTCTTGGCTATACCTTGAAGAGATACAATAACGAGTCTTTCTCCAACCAATCATTTGTTTCATTGTCTATAAATCACGGACATGCGCTCCATGACACACCCCTATCATCTCTATAATCTAGTCTCTAATCACCCCTATCATCTCTATCATCTAGTCTCTAATCACCCCTATCATCTCTATCATCAAGTCTCTAGTCACCCCTAACATCACTTTCCTGAAGTCGTGGACTTCAGGAAACAGCAGAGGGAGCACCCCCTATCCACATAGAAGGGACAGCAGTGGAGAAGGTGGAAAGTTAAGTTCCTCGGCGTACACATCACAGAAAAACTGAAATGGTTCACCCACCCAGACAACAGCACCACTTCAACCTCAGGAGGCTGAAGAAATGTGTCTTGTTACCCAAAACCCTGACAAACTTTTACAGATGCACAATCTAGAGCATCCTTTCGGGCTGTATCACAGCCTGGTACGGAAACTGCACCGCCCTCAACCGCAAGGCTCTCCAGAGGGTAGTGAGGTCTGCACAGCGCATCACTGGGGGCAAACTACCTGCCCTCCATGACAACTACAGCATCCGATGTCACAGGAAGGCCAAACAGATAATCAAGGACAACAACGACCCGAGCCACTGCCCGTTCACACCGCTACCATCCAGAAGGTAAGGTCAGAACAGATGCATCAAAGCTGGGACCGAGAAACTCTCAGACTGCTAAACAGCAATCACGAACTCAAGAGAGGCTGCTGCCTACATTGAGACCCAATCACTGGCCACTTTAATAAATGGTTCACTAGTCACTTTAAACTATGCCACTTTAAAAAATGCCACTTTAATAATGTTTACACACAGTTGATGTCGGAAGTTTATATACACTTAGGTTGTAGTCATTAAAACACATTTTTCAACCACTCCACAAATTTCTTGTTAAGAAACTATAGTTTTGGCAAGTCAGTTAGGACATCTACTTTGTGCATGACACATGTCATTTTTCCAACAATTGTTTACAGATTATTTCACTTATAATTCATTGTATCACAATTCCAGTGGGTCAGAAGTTTACATACACTAAGTTGACTGTGCCTTAAACAGCTTGGAAAATTCCAGAAAATTATGTCATGGCTTTAGAAGCTTCTGATAGGCTAATTGACATAGTTTGAGTCAATTGGTGTACCTATGGATATATTTCAAGGCCTACCTTCAAACTCAGTGCCTCTTTGCTTGTCATCATGGCAAAATCAAAAGATATCAGCCAAGACCTCAGAAAAAAATTGTAGACCTCCACAAGTCTGGTTCATCCTTGGGAGCAATTTCCAAATGCCTGAAGGTACCACATTCATCTGTACAAACAATAGTACGCAAGTATAAACACCATGAGACCATGCAGCTGTCATACCGCTCTGTCTCCTAGAAAATAATGTACTTTTGTTCGAAAAGTCCAAATCAATCCCAGAACAACAGCAAAGGACCTTGTGAAGATGCTGGAGGAAACAGGTACAAAAGTATCTATATCCACAATAAAACAAGTCCTATATCGACATAACCTGAAAGGCCGCTTAGCAAGGAAGAAGCCACTGCTCCAAAACCGCCGTAAAAAACATACTATGGTTTGCAACTGCACATGGGGACAAAGATCTTACTTTTTGGAGAAATGTCCTCTGGTCTGATGAAACAAAAAAATAACTGTTTGGCTATCATGACCATCGTTACGTTTGGAGGAAAAGGGAGAGGATTGCAAGCTGAAGAACACCATCCCAACCGTGAAGCACGGGGGTGGCAGCATCATGTTGTGAGGGTGCATTGCTGCAGGAAGGACTGGTGCAATTCACAAAATAGATGGCATCATGAGGTTGGAAACGTATGTGGATATATTGAAGCAACATCTCAAGACATCAGTCAGGAAGTTAAAGCTTGGTCGCAAATGGGTTTTCCAAATGGACAATGACCCCAAGCATACTTCCAAAGTTGTGGCAAAATGGTTTAAGGACAACAAAGTCAAGGTATTGGAGTGGCCATCACAAAGCCTTGACCTCAATCCTATAGAAAATGTGTGGGCAGAACTGAAAAAGCGTGTGCGAGTAAGAAGGCCTACAAACCTGACTCAGTTACACCAGCTCTGTCAGGAGAAATGGGCCAAAATTCAGCCAATTTATTGTGGGAAGCTTGTGGAAGGCTAGCCAAAATGTTTGACCCAAGTTAAACAATATAAGGCAATGCTACCAAATACTAATTGAGTGTATGTAAATTTCTGACCCACTAGAAATGTGATGAAAGAAACAAAGGCTGAAATAAATAATTCTCTCTACTATTATTCTGACATTTCACATTCTTAAAATAAAGTGGTGATCCCAACTGACCTAAGACAAGGAATTTTTACTAGGATTAAATGTCAGGAATTGTGAAAAACTGAGTTTAAATGTATTTGGCTAAAGTGTATGTAAACTTCCGACTTCAACTGTATCTTACATTACTCATATCACATGTATATACTGTATTTTATACAATCTACTGCACCTTGCCAGTGCCGCTCAGCCATCGCTCATCCATAAACTTATATGTAGATATTCTCATTCACCCTTTTAGATTTGTGTGTATTAGGTTGTTGTTGGAGAATTGTTAGATTACTTGTTAGATATTACTTGTTAGACATTACTGCACTGTCGGAACTAGAAGCACAAGCATTTCTCTACAGTCGCATTAGCATCTGCTAACCATGTTTATGTGACCAATAAAATGTGATTTGATTTTATATAATTTAGTCTCTAGTCACCCCTATCATCTATATAATCTAGTCTCTAATCACCACTAACATCTCTATAATCTAACCTCTAGTAACCCCTGTCATCTCTATAATCTAACATCTAGTCACCCCTATCATCTCTATAATCTAACCTCTAGTAACCCCTGTCATCTCTATAATCTAACATCTAGTCACCCCTATCATCTATATAATCTAACATCTAGTCACCCCTATCATCTCTATCATCAAGTCTTTAGTCCCCCTATCATCTCTACAGTCTAACCTCTAGTCACCCCTAACATCTCTATAATCTAGTCTCTAATCATCACTGTCATCTGTCATTTAACCTCAAGTCACCCCTATCATCTCTATAATCTAGTTTCTAGTCACCCCTATCATCTCTATAATGTAGTCTCTAGTCACCCCTATCATCTCTATAATCTAACCTCTAGTAACCCCTGCCATCTCTATAATCTAACATCTAGTCACCCCTATCATCTATATAATCTAACATCTAGTCACCCCTATCATCTCTATCATCAAGTCTTTAGTCCCCCTATCATCTCTACAGTCTAACCTCTAGTCACCCCTAACATCTCTATAATCTAGTCTCTAATCATCACTGTCATCTGTCATTTAACCTCAAGTCACCCCTATCATCTCTATAATCTAGTTTCTAGTCACCCCTATCATCTCTATAATGTAGTCTCTAGTCACCCCTATCATCTCTATAATCTAGTCTCTAGTCACGCCTATCATCTCTATAATCTAGTCTCTAACGTCTAGTCACCCCTATCATCTCTATAATCTAGTCTCTAACGTCTAGTCACCCCATCTTCTCTATAATCTAGTCTCTAACGTCTAGTCACCCCTATCATCTCTATAATCTAGTCTCTAACGTCTAGTCACCCCATCCTCTCTATAATCTAGTCTATATTTACCCCTATCATCTCTATAATGAAGTCTATAATCACCTCTATCATCTCTATAAACTACCCTTTCACCTGTGGCCCGGCCAATTCCCTCTGCAGAGATTGTATCATTTATCAGTGTTTAGTCTTACCAGAGATGTCCAGGCCAGGGTAGCCTGGGCAGTTCTGTGTGGCGTAGGTCCCCACCGGAGTCTCATCCCAACACAGTAAGCCATCCCACATACGGCTACAGAACACACCTGCATCAGTGAGAATGACTTTAATGTCTATGCCTATATATTTACAAAACTTTAGGCTACCTCCCTATTGCTAAATCATGCGTTAACAATTCATATCAAAACCTTTTATTTACATTTGAGTCATTTAGCTCAGTGCCTCTAACACTTTCCATACGCCTAATAGCTGAGATGCATATGCATTTAGCATTTAGCATATGCTATGGTACTTTTACAGTCCTATATCACTGCACTTGGGTCCTGGTAACAACATGTCTATTACCTGTAGCATCAATGAAGCACTGATTACACATCCATCCACTAAGCATTACGCAATCAAGGTCATAGCATCAACACAAGTGCTTTCTCAAAGAGCCCTAGTAATCAGATCCCAGTCTCCTAGTAACTATTGTGATTAGATTAAAAGGGTAATCTGGTATTGGTACATCCATCTTTGGACTTTGAAATGATTGATTTGTACTTTACCTGTTCTGTTGTGCTGCTGATCTCGGCTGAACAGTTCAAGGCATTTGTATTGACCCTCGGTCATGGTCTGCCTCTCGTCCTCCATTATGGTCAGGACAGGCCTGAGAGATGTGTCTGGGCTAGCAGGCTCAGAGCTGGTCTCCCTGGCAAAGGTTCCGCTCTGCAAAGACATAACAACCACTTCATCTTACCAGAATAGAGCTATCGAACACCAAAGGGACTGGCTAGTGATGTACTGTACGTGTAGGTTGCACTTAGGCTGTGCTGCCCTGAAACTAATCGCCCTGAGCTTAATCAAGTTGTGTTGTGACTATTGGCATGCTTGTCTTTAAACAGGCAATGTGTAAGGGTCTGGTACTAGAATGAGTAATTCTATTGCTATGGTTTAGTATTGGTATTGTGAGAGTGATTTATTGACAGTATACTCCCACATGCGTTGCTGATTCATGCTAAAAGCAATAGACAAATAGTCTCATCTTGTGCTTTTCTCAAGTGAGTGTCACAATGCTGTACTTGAAATGTGTGTTGGCGTGGTTACAGATGACTAGCATACAAGAACCCTTATATGAATAGAATGAGAGCCTCTCTCTGATCCTGTCTGTTCTCCTATTGTGTGGTTTGGAAAAGAGGCTTGAAAACCATGGGAGCTCATCTCGTCTCCAAAGCTGATATACTGTAGATAACGCTTCTCTGCACAAAGACGAGAAGGAAATCAAGATTCAAATAGCAGCTGTGTCCAACAACGTGTCGTTGGGAGTGTGACTCATCTCTCCTAATATTTTGACAAAGAATAAATCCACTCAAAGTGCCAGGGTTTGTCCTCTCTCTCTCATTCTCTCATTTTCACAAATTTTTCCTCTCTCTTTCTAGGATCAGTGAGCAGAAGATGTGTACATGAACGGGTATTACTCCTTCATATAAATTAACTAAGCCATCATGAAATCCAGCCATGTGCTATACTCATTTTGAGTATATTATATGTTCATTTGGGCCTTTGGAAATATGTTTCTCTCTCTCTCTCTTTCTCTCTCTGTGTTTCTCTCTTTCTCTTTCTTTATTGCTCTCTCTCTCTGTGTTTCTCTCTCTTTCTTTCTTGCTCTCTCGCATACTTTAATTAATTTACATGAATATTAACACAATAGCTTGGAAAGACTCGCTCGCAAACAGCTCCACTCGCCCCACCCTCCTCCCTCCTCCTCCCTCCTCCTCCCTCCTCCCTCCTCCTCCCTCCTCCTCCCTCCTCCCTCCTCCCTCCTCCTCCATCTCTCCTTTCTCTTTTTTATTACTTTCATCTCTCCTCGTTTAACTTTCAGAGCCTTCTTTTCCTTTTCCAGGAAAATGTACATCAGTCTTACCTGACAATTCAAAGCATACTGAGCTACAGACACTAAAACAAAATGAAGGAAGGGGAGATTTAGATTTTCGTCTGAGAGTTTTCGGAATATTGATGATGTCCCATGTAGCAGTTTAGCAGCCGTACATATGATGTCACTCCAAACATTGAAGTAAATGACGTCATACATACGACCACCAGGCCACCACCAATGTCAGCTTTAAAGCTAAAAAAAATCAAAAATCCCTTTCAGACAGTGAGTAAACCTCACATGTCCGTAAAGGTCATTCCTCTTTCATTTCTTCCACGTATCCTGCTGAAATAAGAGAGTTACTGAAATAAGAGAGTTACTGAAATAAGAGTGTTACTGAAATAGAGCTTTACTGAAATAGAGCTTTACTGAAAAAGAGTGTGACTAAAATAGAGCTTTACTGAAATAAGAGTGTTACTAAAATAGAGCTTTACTGAAATAGATCTTTACTGACAAAGAGTGTGACTAAAATAGAGCTTTACTGAAAAAGAGTGTTACTAAAATAGAGCTTTACTGAAATAGAGCTTTACTGAAATTGTGTTACTGAGAGCTTTTCTGGAAACAAAGAAAACAAAACGCAAGTGCATGAACATCTGAGAGATTAAAGAGATCCGTATGAATTTACCTTCTTACACTCAGCCAGACAGACAATTTTAATTTAATATATTTACATGGTACGAACACTAATCAACAGCCAATTTATCATAATTTACAGATGAATAGAGGACCCAAGGTACAAAGGTATTATTATCAGTACAAAGGTTTCTAGTTGATCCAACCTGTTGCTGTACCGATCAAGAAGTTCACCAATACAAATAAAGGCGAACATGTGAAACAAAACACCTAGAATCCAATTTGTTGACAAATAAAACTCATTTCTACATACCTTACCTGGGCATGTTCAATAACAAACTGTAACTACATGAACGCTCTAATAAATTACCATCACCATCATATCACTTTGCATCTCATGAATATTTAATTTGGCTGATATCTTCTGACTTGATAACAGTGAGTTTCAATGTCATAAAGAAACAAACAGCAAAGACCCTGGCATTTGTGCTGAAGGTATGTCTATGGCTGTCTATGGCAGCTGACCATTATGGGTTCAAATAAAGTATGATGACGGTCGGTACACACGTGGGGAAGCATCCACACACACACACACACGCACGCACACGCACACGTACACACGCACACGCACGCGCACACGCACACGCACACACACACACACACACACACACACACACAAACCAGCCTCTGCCATTCATAGACAGTACATGCAGAGATTTAGCATCATGGCTGAAAGACCTCCAGGCTTTTAGGTCATCCATCCCACTGGGCACAAACTGGTTGAATCAACGTTGTTTCAATGTAATTTGTCAACGTATTGTGACATGGAATCTGCGGGGAAAATACATTGGATTTGCAAAAAGTCATAAACGTAAACGTTTTGTTTTGAGGGTGAAATTTCAACAATAGGATTATGACATCATGGTAACCAATTTCCAACATAGACAACCTTGCATTAACCTTGCATAAAATATGTTTAATTTGAACTTTTGAAACAATGTCAGATCTTCAACGTTATACAGTATCTACTACCAGAAAAACAATAAGCCGGGTAGCACCTCTTACTGGATAGTTGATCTGTCTACAGCTGTCCTTTGGTTTCCCATCCAGGGGTTTAAAGGTGCTACACATAGGATTTCTTGTTGTTGAATTTTTGCATTGTAAATTCCGAAGATGTCCATAATATATCTGTAGTAATAGTGGAATGATAGTGTTTCACAGTATTACTCACCCACCAGTGTTGTTATTGGCTGTGATATTCACCTATTGATTTCTCCCGCCAGAGCGAAATCGGTTGTCAAAATGGGAACGCTGTGTTGACTTTACGGCTGTGTTACATTAGCTAGTGGAAATCGGGCCATCGGACCAATCGGGCCAAGCGCCAATGACGCTCTGTAATTTCCTGATTGTTAAAATTCTACACTCTTTGCTCAATTTCAGTTTGTGAGAAAACAGGCAATTAATAGTGTAGGGAATCATTGCACTACCATCTAAATCGCTGTGAAATATATTTTCAATAACAAAAATATAATTTTTTACAGATGGTGGCCCAAAACCGAAAGTAAAAGGCTCAAGTGCGAGTTTCCGCCATGTTAGGGGGACATTGGATGAGGGGGAGGGGGAGATTTGTTTTGAATGCAGCCTAGTGCTGTCGCTTCCACATCGGGGAGAAGTTCAGAGAGATTGTAGGTAGGTGTAGTATCTTTAACCAAGCCCTGACTACTACCACTGTGCTGTCGTGAGAATGATTTACTGAGAGATCTACACTTAATAACTAAATAGATTCCCTGTTGCAGTCAAACTCATTCCAAAGAGTAGGTTTAACAGAGCAAATGGAATGTAACGATACTTTATAAGTCCTATATACAGTAGCATTTGCCAAGTCATCAACAGCTATTGTTTCAATTCAACCCAGAGTTCAACTAAAAATCAACAATATATAGAGGCCTAGTGTTTCAAGATTTGGTTGATTTCAAATTGAATCTACAAATTAATAATTAATATGTTGGATTCACATCTCTATCTCAGCCAAATATCTAAGTTAAATAATAGGCCTAAATCAAACTTTATTTGAAGAGTATTCCAAGTTTGATTTGATGTAGTCCTATTCTTTAACTTCGAATCCAACATATTATTAATTTGTGTAACAAACTGGATATTGAATTGTGTTTGGTTGTCAACACAACCAAATATCAACATTTGAAGGAGATAGTCCCATCTGTGCCACTGCATTAGTCTGGCTATGATTCCAGTTTGTGTTCAGGAAGCATACAAAGGTTGCAGGTCTGTGGAGATCTTCACAATTGCTTTAATAATCTTTGCAGAATCTCGAACAGCATTGATTACTTGGACCATGTATGGTATTTTCATCTTGACTGCACACCAGTTCATTTGGTTGTGTTATTAAATAAAGCACAGTAATAACACATTAAGTTGTTGTATTTAACCTTTATTTAACTAGGCAAGTCAGTTAAGAACAAATTCTTATTTCCAATGATGGGTTAACTGCCTTGCTCAGGGGCAGAACAACAGATTTTTACCTTGTCAGCTCGGGGATTCGATCTTGCAACCATTTCGGTTACTAGTCCAATGCTCTAACGACTTGTGGTTTTGTATAAATACAAATGATCTGATATTGCATTCTCATTTGAACTTTGTTGTGCTTTTAAATTTGAAAGCACAGTGATAACACATTTAGATGACAACTAAACCAAAAATCTGATATTATTTATTTCATTGGAATTTGGTTGTGCTTTTAGATGGTTAAAAGACAAGACACATTTAGAATTCAACACATTTCTGGCTGTTTCTTTGAGTGGGTGAATAAAGGTTGAAATCTCAATGATCAACGTCTCAACAATCAACGTCTCAGTCAAACATTACCCACATTTCCACGTTGAAATTCTGTAATGTGCCTAGTGAGATGCTCCTCGTTGCCAAACTGAACCAATTAGTGATTGACCTGATGTAGTTCACTAAGCTGTTAATCTATCTGATTTTCTCTATTTGTTAAAAACCAGCAGAAAGTATTGCAGTTTATCTTGGACATTTACCGCACAAATCATGTACAATTTGGTTTTAAAAAATGACAGTAATATATAAACTACATTACAGTAATGAACACTGCACAAAAGTAATCTACCAACAATTATTTGTGTTAATGAGAAGCTGAAGATGGACTCACCACCAAGAAAGATGTCAGAAGCCAGTAGGAGCTTTTTAACCCCATACTGTCTGGTCCCAGTCAAGTCTGTGGAGACAGAGAAGAGAACATACTGTTGTTTAAAATGATGTCAACTCAAAATGTGTTTTTCTAACAGAAAATTGGGTAAACATATGAACAGAACCGGGTTGTTGTTTTGAAATACGATAAGGCAGCCATGAGTTTGGACTGCAGAACAACATTCATTATGCCTGAATGCAAATATACTGCAACAGTGGTTCCCATAAGTTTTCCTGTGCTGGGTTGCATTCATGAGGAGGGAGGGAGAGAGAAAATGATTATACTGTCAACAGCATACTGCAGAGGTGCTTCTTTCTCAAGTTGAGTGGCTGGACTGTCATGCCTGGGAGTAATATTTATTCTATTTTAATTGTACCTTTATTTAACTTGGCAAGTCAGTTAAGGGCAATTTCTTATTTACAATGACAGTCTACCCCAGGCCAAACTAGGACAACTGTGCACCACCCTATGAGACTCCCAATCACAGTCAGATGTGTTGCAGGCTGGATTTGAACCAGGGACTGCAGTGAAACCTCTTGAGCTGATATGCAGTGTTTTAGACCACTGCTCCACTGCACTAATCCAGTTCATGAAAGTTAGATTAGAATTCCCCTCAGGTCTCTACTTTGGACCTGCAGATCCCCATTGTAAGCCCATTATCTGCTGTGTTACGCCAATCAGTGTGCAGCTGTTAGATTTTCACACCTCACTGGGGCTCCACAGCAGGTTCTGCATCAGTGATCATGTCATTGTGACTGACTTTGGAGGTTGGACTGGGACTGGGGGAGTGTGAGTTCAGTCTAGGTAGGATAACGGTCTAGAGAGGTATAACGTTTCTTTGATTAAGCACTTCATTATTTTAATGTGTTACTTGAAAAACTATAATCCCTTCATGAACATTATTGATGTGCCATCATAAGCAGTGGCTTGCTCTGGTGCCTAAGGAGCAGTGGCTTGCTCTGGTGCCTAAGGAGCAGTGGCTTGCTCTGGTGCCTAAGGAGCAGTGTAGGAAAGGGAAGTATATCCATTCAAGCTCCTTCTGTACCGTACAGCCTGACAACATCCTCAGAACAGGCTTATAGTAAAACTTATAGTAAAACAAAGACAAGGGAGACAACTGTCATGGTCATCTGAACAGCTTTCAGTAGATCTAGGATCAGCATAACCTCCCCGAATCCTAACCTTAACCAGTAGGATGGGAAACAGTAAAACTGACCACAGATCAGTGTCTAGGTGGAACTTCATTGAACTCCAGCCGTGCACAGCCAGTAAAACCCCCTGTTCATCTATGCATGCCAGCTCCAGCTCCTAACCCTTCCAGATGGCTGAGGGCTGTGCCACACAGAGAACAAGACTCTTACCCATTGCTGGCATGGCTTACTCACCCGCCTGTGAAATGGTGCTCAGAGAGAAATGGGGAACGGGGGATATTGTAGAAAAATACCAATGTGTATTTGTGTGGTATCCAGCCATGGGAAGGAAAGAAGGAGAGAAGGCTGAGGATTGGAGATTGTAATGTAAGTGCCAGTTTTATATTTTTACCTTGATCTTGTCTTACTACTGTGAGGCAGTGTCCCTCAGGCTATCGTGTCGGGTCTTTTTTCCAAAAACACAGTGTTAATGACACACTGTTATGAGTTATAAATACAATACAACAACACCTCTGATGCTGCTTATAAGCCTTACAGTTATAATCAAAGTCAAAACACCAACAGTGGGAACAGAGTGATACTCATGAGGTACACTATATTACCAAAAGTATGTGGACACATGCTCGTCGAACATCTCATTCCAAATTCGTGGGCATTAATATGAAGTTGGTCCCCCCTTTGCTGCTATACCAGATTCCACTCTTCTAGGAAGGCATTCCACTAGATGTTGGAATATTGCTGTGAGGACTTGCTTCCATTCAGCCACCAGAGCATTAGTGAGGTCTGGCACTAATGTTGGATGATTAGGCCTGGCTTCCAAACCGATCTCGACAAGCAATTTCTGCATGGACTTCGCTTTGTGCACAGGGGCATTTTCATGCTGAAACAGGTAAGGGCCTTCCCCAAACTGCTGCCACAAAGTTGGAAGCACAGAATCGTCTAGAATGTCATTGTATGATGTAGCGTTAAGATGAAATGAAAATAAAAAACAGGCCCAGATCATTATTCCTCCTCCACCAAACTTTACTGTTGGCACTATGCATTCGGGCAGGTAGCATTCTCCTGGCACCCGCCAAACCCAGATTCGTCTGTCAGACTGTCAGATGGTGAAGTGTGATTCATCACTCCAGAGAACGAACACATTTCCATTGCTCCAGAATCCAATGGCGGCCCTAACAACCCAAAGCACACAACCAAGATGTCCTTGAGTGGCCCAGCCAGAGCTCGGACTTGAACACGGTCAAACATCTCTGGAGAGACCTGCTATGCAGCGACGCTCCCCATCCAACCTGACAGAGCTTGACAGGATCTGCAGTGAAGAATGGGAGAAACTCCCCAAATACAGGTGTGCCAAGCTTATAGTGTCATACCCAAGAAGACTTAAGACTGTAATCGCTTCCAACGGTGCTTCAACAAAGTACTGAGTAAAGGGTCTGAATACTTTTGTAAATTTGATATTCCAGTTTTTTATTTTGTATACATTTGCAAAAATTTCAGAACCTGTTTTTTCTTCGTCATTATGAGGTATTGTGTGTAAATTGATGGGGGGGGGAAATAACAATTTAACACATTTTAGAATAAGGCTGTAACATAACAAAAGGTGGAAAAAGTCAAGAGGTCTGAAAACTTTCCGAAGGCCCTGTATATAGGGAATAGGATGCCATTTGGGTTGAATCTTCTGTCCCACTCCCTGCCTCAGACATCCCTCTAAGACAGGGATGGGCAACTGGCGGCCCCCCTTTTGAAGGCCCTCGGATCATTCCTCCCCTCAAAAAAAAAAGCTGTTGCAAATTAAAATAGTAGAATACACAATGTGCAATTGTTTGATTTGGCTGTGCATCAACAGTTTTTCTCTTGTTATGTCAGTCACTGACAGTCACTCAATTAGCCCCTGTCAGCTGACATGTTTTAATCTAGAGGCCAGCTATCTAAACCTGTAGTAATGAAGGTGAAATTAGAGCCCGGTGGGCCCCTCTCGGATTTGTTAGTCAATCTCACTCAGATATCATATTAAAAACTGTAAGAGTTGCCTATCCCTGCTATAAGACGTGTGACACAATAGGGAGAGAACGCCTCTCTATCACAGAAGTTGAGTTTCAACAAGATGAATGACAGCCCAGGCAACATCACTACTGATGGCTGTTTACTAAAATGTGACATAAGTGAATTACGAGCTATTATAGTCAACACTGAGGGAGTGTTTAAGCTGTGTCAAAAGGAGAAACAATATAGGCTTTATGGATATCTGTGTTTGACTTGTGACACTTTTCTGTCTCTCTCTCTTTCTCACTCTCTTTTGCTTTCTCTCTCATCAGAATAGTTTTTTCCCAAGCCGAGTTTATACAGTACTATCCACTCTGTCTTAATAAAAAAAAGAATGTGCTTTCCGTTCTGCATGAGCCATAACATCTTAGCAACGCATTAGCTAGTTAACCCCAGCCTTGTAGGCTAAAGCCCAGACTATAATTGACGCCCTAGGCATGTTTCTCTTCCAACTGGGGGAGTCGCAGCGCGACAGTATCTCTGCTTAACCCAATAGCTCAGTCGCTCAACAACTTCTACACAGAGACGTATGGAGACCTTAACATCAACGGGCCATTATCTGAACCTATGACATGTGGTATGTGGAGTTACAGTACTCTATATGGACCCACTATGGAGACGTGGCTCTGTGTGTGTAATTCCCATGCAGAGGACAGAGAAAAGCACTCACTAGCTGGAGAGTGCATCTATAATGAGGTGGCACTTTAGAGCAGCAGTAGCAGTGCTTTCCATCGCTGGGGACAGGATGGTGATGTGGATCAAGTGGGGCTATAAGGGTTATATTTAGAGGGTGGGGACCTCTCCAATAGAACTTTACACAGATTAGCCGAGCCACTTAGGCCACTGGTTGCAGAAAGGTGAGGACTAGATGAGGAGAGAAGAGCACGGCAGTGTAAGAGACCGACGGTAAAGAGAATAAGTTGCCGAAGTTTGATACATCATGAAGAAATGTCAATACATTTATTTGGTTTGAGAAAAATGAGGTCACGATCCAGAGCAAAGTTTTCCAATAAATGTGTAAAAATTTATGTGATATATTGCAAATCAATTTATTGTATTTTAAGTGGTTCATAGCTCTTTGCTCTTTTGTCCTACCTAGACAAATCATTTTAGAATTCAAAGCAGACCCAACATTAATTCATACCGAAGGTCAAGCCGCGAAATCAATGAAAGAATAATAACTCCAGCCCTAAAAGGGCTTTCATTATGGAAGTGAAAAGAGATATCTCAGAGTGACGGAATGCTTGGACACCATGGCCTTTCCATGCTGGGTCTCTCTCTCCTGGCCTCCTGCTCTATCCCTCCCTCCCCCCTCTCTCTACCCCTCTCTGTTCCGTTATCAGTCTGTCTGTCACCTCTCAGAGCAGGGGGATGATGTCACCTCTCCGTCTGGGTCTGGATGGTTCCAGGGTGATTGTTCCCAGCCTGTATGATCCTGTGACAGATCCATGGTAACACATATGTGGCCTGGAAGCCTGGGTGATGGAGGTCCACTTTGGCCCTGATATGACATTGTATCAGACATCATTATTCAGTCTGGTTTGGCCACACGATCCACCGGAATGTTCTGGAGTTCAATCTCGAGCCAGACCTGACTGTATGGAAGTATGCAGGGCCATATATTTAAAATATTATTCAAATGCTATTATAGTTATTTATTATATTGATCTTAAACGCAGCAGTACTCTGTACGCAGCAGTACTCGTAGGGAGGCGTGTATGGGGCAGATAAAAACACATGTTCTGCATGAGTAATGTGTATGTTTATATAGAACGTGGTTGACATTGGAGTGTATAAATTGTGTTTGGTGATAGCGATGTCATGTTCATTCATGGGAGAGAGTATAGGACTGTTGCATATGTATTGCAGGTTACATGTTTATTGTGTGTAAATAAGACGTCTTGAATGGCGGAGGTTACACATTCTCTATAATCCACACAGTACCTGAGAGACCCGTTCATTCCCCACTTAGCTCAGCTCACATGTGTTAGTTGTTTAGGTCAAGTCAGGGGTAATACACACTTAGTGGAGATGCCAACAACTGGATGTTTCCAGTTTTCCGGGATACAGCTAATTCAACGTAGTAATTCAACTGAAAACTGGATGTGGGAACTCCACTCAGGCGTTTTCTTTTATGCCTGCTACGTTAGGTTAGGGGTGGTAGTCTGGCACAGGAGGAAGGTTAAAGAGGTTAATTACCCCAGTGAAACCTTTATCACTATCTGGACGACAGTCACTCTCACTCACTGCTCCCATCGACCTTTGGCCTTATTATTCCCAGGTGTGGGATCCCACTGAAGGTAAGGGAGTCTCTTGTCCCCTCCCCTCCACTCCCATCCTGTCCCTAATTACTGAGTGACTCCTCCTCCGATCCCCTGAATCGTTATATCCTCTATTCTCCCCCTCTCCTCTTCCTCACTTCTCCCCATCTCCTCTCCTCCTCTCCTCCTCACTTCTCCCCCTCTCCTCCTCACTTCTCCCCCTATCCCCCCCCGCTCCTCTCCTCCTCACTTCTCCCCCTATCCTCTCTTCCTCTCCTCCTCCTCTCCTCTCCTCCTCACTTTCCCCCCTCTCCTCTCCTCCTCACTTCTCCCCCTATCCTCTCCTCCTCTCCTCCTCACTTCTCCCCCTATCCTCTCCTCCTCACTTCTCACCCTCTCCTCTCTTTCTCTCCTCCTGATTCCCTGATTTACGGACCTCTACAGTAACCTTTCCTCTCCTTCGCATACCCTCTCCACTTTTCTTTCCTCTCCTCTAATATTTCTTCTCCTCTCCTGTCGTCTTTTCCTCTCCTCCTCTTCTCTCCTCCTCTCCTTCGCTCCACCTGATCTCCTGATTCCTGAACCTCTATATCCAGTCCTCCTCCAAACAGAGTTTCTCTATTGTATCACATCCCATTTCAAGTTTCTCCGCCTCTCCGCCCTCATTTCCGCATGTGATCCAGCTGGTGCTATTCCCCCAGAAACAAACAAGATATCTATTTAATGACACAGCCCCCAGAGACTGACCTGATAGTATACAAAAAGATGGAATAATAGCAAAATGAATGAAAACAGCAACTGTCAGCAATTAACCACAGAATGGCTTTTTTTTAATATACACTACCGTCCAAAGGTTTGGGGTCACTTAGAAATGTCCTTGTTCTTGAAAGAAAAGCACATACTAGTTGAGTATCTGGAGCATCAGCATTTGTGGGTTCGATTACAGGCTCAAAATGGCCAGAAACAAATAACTTTCTTCTGAAACTCGTCAGTCTATTCTTGTTCTGAGAAATGAAGGCTATTCCATGTGAGAAATTGCCAAGAAACTGAAGATCTCGTACAACGCTGTGTACTACTCCCTTCACAGAACAGCGCAAACTGCCTCTAACCAGAATAGAAAGAGGAGTGGGAGGCCCCGGTGCACAACTGAGCAAGAGGACAAGTACATGGGAGGACAAGTACAACAGGACAAGTACATGGGTCTCCCGACCCATTTATGCCAACATGACACCGTTTCCAGCTACAATAGTAATTTACAACATTAAACAATGTCTACACTGTATTTCTGATCAATTTGATGTTATTTTAATGGACAAAAACAAAGACATTTCTCAGTGACCCCATACTTTTGAATGGTAGTGTAGCTGTGGCTTTATGGGCCTGAAGCCTGTTGGGTGTGATTAACATGGAGGCCTACCAAATGCGTACGGTGTTCTGCCATTTTCCCTGGATGAGAGATCTTTAATCTAAGTCTCTGTCTGGGAGCCTGATAGAGTTTTTTTTTACTGAGGTTGTACATTGAAACTCAGCCTGCCTATGCTGTTTCTCTTGCTCATTTACTGGTGTATCATTCAGAATGATAAATTGGATTTGTAAATGTTGGGCCTCGTGCAGATATTAAAGCTAGAATCCTTTGTTGCTACATCCATTTTGGGACTTCTAAATGAATGATATATACCAATTGATTCTTGAATAATATACCTTATAAATGCCTCATGAGCTTAGATCAACAGTCATACCCCATCAGAACCCAAAATATAAGCTTGTTTGTAAACATTGTTAATGTAAACAAATACTGTATAGCCTCAAAACATGGTTAAAACTATACATGATGTTATATCATGGATGCTCAGTCCTTGTGCTCATATTTGTAAATATGAATTTGAGAGTGGTTACATTTCTCCAACCATATCCCTTAGCTTTTCAGCTAAACGGGCGCCAAGTAGCTTTGTTACTGTTTCAGTTAAACATTCTAGCTAATACACAGCCATAATCTCCTGCCTGTGTTGGATGTAGACATTTTTATTGTTTAACTGTTTAACTTTTGAGCTGCGGGCTAGCACCTGAGTAGATAAATAAAAAAAGTTTTTTCACCAATGTTGTTATTGTGAAGACCAGCTTGGATAAAAGAGCTCAGTAACCCCTTATCCTATCAGCAATGGATAAACACATGTATCCAGGCAACCAAAGTGACAGACAGCATTTTTCATCCCATTGGTCAAACCTTGAAATAATACTTATCTTGTCCAATAACGTTTTCAAGCCCATTTTCTTCAATGAAAAATACAAATTCCATATAAAAGCTATTGAGCTGTAACCCAATGTATTTACCAGTACCTTCTCCTGTAGTTATTCTAACAGAGCACAGGAGGTTAATCCCTGCATGAGCAGACCAGAGCTGTGTACCAAATGGCACCCTATTCCCTTTATAGTGCCCTACTTTTTACTCTATTCAAAACTTGTACCCTATATAGGGCAGGGTTCCTCAACTGGTGGCCCGCCAGTAAACTGTAAAAACACAGGGAAATCAGCGATTGTGATTTTACTTGAAGAAATCTGTTCCCCCCTAGTATTCCCATGCCCATGCATAACAGAGAGACACGTGATCATATACAAATGTAAGCACGGTTTGAAATGATTGTTTTATTCAAATATCATATCTGTTTGGGCTTCTTGCGGTCAATTTGCAGTTTACAAATTACAAGTAATTATGTTCTGGCCCACCGACCATCCACTCAATAAAAGTAAAAAAACAGTCTGTGGATTAATCTAGTTGATCATTTACATATGGGCAACCATTTAGCAGACACTCTTATCCAGAGTAACTAGGGTTAAGTGCCTTGCTCAAGGGCACAGTGGCAAGTTTTTCACCTGGTCAGTACAGGGATTCAAACCCACAACCTTTCGGTTACTTAACCACTAGGATACCTACCACCTAGTGATCCCTGAAATAGGGAATAGGGTGCCATTTGAAATGCATGCCAGCTCTATCCTCTCCTATTCTGCCCTTGAGAAGAAGCACCCTTCACTGTGAGAGCAGCTTTTATTCTCTACACAATGGAATGGAATACAGGGATGAAGAGGCAGGCAGCGTCAAGTGCTCTGGTGGTGAGCCTCTACAATGTAAGCCTTCACTATCTGGTGAGCCTCTTCAAAACAAGCCTTCACTATCTGGTGAGCCTCTTCAAAACAAGCCTTCACTATCTGGTGAGCCTCTACAATACTAAGCCTTCACTATCTGGTGAGCCTCTTCAAAACAAGCCTTCACTATCTGGTGAACCTCTTCAAAACAAGCCTTCACTATCTGGTGAGCCTCTTCAAAACAAGCCTTCACTATCTGGTGAGACTCTTCAAAACAAGCCTTCACTATCTGGTGAGCCTCTTCAAAACAAGCCTTCACTATCTGGTGAGCCTCTTCAAAACAAGCCTTCACTATCTGGTGAGACTCTTCAATACTAAGCCTTCACTATCTGGTGAGACTCTTCAATACTAAGCCTTCACTATCTGGTGAGACTCTTCAAAACAAGCCTTCACTATCTGGTGAGACTCTTCAATACTAAGCCTTCACTATCTGGTGAGCCTCTTCAATACTAAGCCTTCACTATCTGGTGAGACTCTTCAATACTAAGCCTTCACTATCTGGTGAGCCTCTTCAAAACAAGCCTTCACTATCTGGTGAGCCTCTTAAATACAGGACATCAGAGCTAGGGAAGGGGAGTGAACAAGTGAATATGGATACAATACGAAAAAGGTTTGAGTGTTGCTTTAACAGGAGAAGGCCATGTTGGACCGTGTTTTGGATCTGAGGCCCATCTTAGGCAGCATTAGGTGGAACTATTTATAACGGAGGTTTAATGTTTGTGGGGGCGCCTGCTGAGAATCGTCCAGTATTTCCTCCCTCAACACTTTGAATGTGACAACATGGAATTCTGTCGGGTGTCGTAAACTCCCAGTCCACCCTGTCATAACTCACACATATAAGCTTCCTTACGCGCCTGTCTGTGTGCTCTGCGGATAGAACCTTTAAGCACTCCGTTTTAGAGTGAGGCAATATCTTAAAATTAGCCAGCTTTTTCCATCTTTCCCATCTCCTCTCAAAAAATATTTGGACATTAACAGCTGTCCTGAAATACACTGAGGTTTTTTATTTACAGTATCAGTCAAATGTTTGGACACACCTATTCATTCCAGGGTTTTTCTTTATTTTTACTATTTTCTGTAGAATTATAGTGAAGATATCAAAACTATGAAATAACACATATGGAATCATGTAGTAACCAAAAAAGTGTTAAACAAATCAAAATTATTTTATATTTTAGCTCCTTCAAAGTAGCCACCCTTTGCCTTGATGACAGCTTTTCACACACTTGGCATTCTCTCAACCAGCTTCATGAGGTAGTCAGTCACCTGTAATGCATTTCAATCAACAGGTGAGCCTTGTTAAAAGTTCATTTGTGGAATTTCTTTCCTTCTTAATGTGTTTGAGCCAGTCTGTTGTGTTGTGACAAGGTAGGGGTGGAATACAGAAGATAGCCCTATTTGGTAAAAGACCAAGTCCATATTATGGAAAGAACAGCTCAAATAAGCAAAGAGAAACAACAGCATCATTATTTTAAGACATGAAGGTCAGTCAACCTGGAAAATATCAAGAACTTTGAACGTTTCTTCAAGTGCAGTTGCAAAAACCATCCAGCGCTATGATGAAACTGTCTCTAATGAGGACCGCCACAGGAATGTAAGACCCAGAGTTACCTCTGCTGCAGAGGATAAGTTCATTAGAGTTACCGGCCTCAGAAATTGCAGTCCAATATCACGTCCTGACCATAGAAAGCCTGTATTTTCTATGGTAGAGTAGGTCAGGGCGTGACTAGGGGTGTTTAGTCTATTTTATTATTTCTATGTGGGCTTCTAGGTTTATTTTTCTATGTTGGTGTTTGTGTATGATTCCCAATTAGAGGCAGCTGGTAATCGTTGTCTCTAATTGGGGATCATACTTAAGTTGCATTTTTTCCACCTGTGGGTTATGGGATATTGTTTATGTTTAGTTGCCTGTTCGCACTACATTGTCATCACGGTTCGTTTATTCTTTATTTTGTTTTGTATTAGCTTAAGTTTCACTTTCATTAAAATATGTGGAACTCGAGGTATGCTGCACCTTGGTCCGACCATCATTATTACAAACATCGTGACATCCAAATAAATGTTCAAATAATAGACACATCTCAACATCAACTGTTCAGAGGAGACTGTGTGAATCAAATCTTCATGGTCAAATTGCTACAAAGAAACCACTACTAAAGGACACCATTAAGAAGAAGAGACTTGCTTGGTGAAAGAAACACAAGAAATTACCATTAGACATTAGACTGGTGGAAATCTGTCCTTTGGTCTGATGAGTCCAAGTTTGAGATCTTTGGTTCCAACCGTAGGTGAACTGATGATCTCCGCATGTGTAGTTCCCACCATGGAGGAGGAGGTGTGATGGTGTGGGGGTGCTTTGCTGGTGACACTGTCTCTGATTTATTTAGAATTGAAGGCACACTTAACCAGCATGGCTACCACAACATTCTGCAGCGATACGCCATCCCACCTGGTGGGACTATCATTTGTTTTTCAACAGAACAGTGACCCAACACACCTCCGGGTTGTTTAAGGGCTATTTGACCAAGAAGGAGAGTGATGGAGTGCTGCATCAGAGGACCTGGCCTCCACAATCACCCGACCGCAACCCAATTGAGATTGTTTGGGATGAGTTGACCGCAGAGTGAAGGAAAAGCAGCCAACAAGTGCTCAACATATGTGGGAACTCCTTCAAGACTGTTGGAAAAGCAGGTGAAGCTGGTTGAGAGAATGCCAAGTGTGTCCAGAGCTGTCATCAAGGCAGCTTTGAAAAGTCTAAAATTTAAAATAGATTTTGGTTTGTTTTAACACTTTTTTGGTTACTACATGATTCCATGTGTTATTTCAAAGTTTTGATGTCTTCACTATTATTCTACAATGTGGAAAATAATAAAAATGAAGAAAAATCCTTGAATGAGTTTGTGTGTCCAAATGTTTGACTGGTACTGTCTGTTAGCCAGTGAACAAATTCATATTGTTAGTAACAGTCTGAATATTTAGGGTATGATTCATTAACACACTCACTAACAGGGAAGGATGAAGTAGCAGCATCCACCAGGTTAATGATACATCTGGGATGTGTCCCAAATGGCACCCTTTTCCCTTTATAGTGCACTGCTTTTGACCAAAGCTAGGAATAGGGTGCCATTTGGGATACAGTCTGGCTGATTGCTGCTCTAACATCTCTGTAGACTGATTTACATGTGTGTCATTGTATCCTATGCTAATGTCATTGGGACCCCTGGGACGCGGAGGAGATGTTTGAATAAAGAGGAAGATTGACAGTTATTTGGGGATATTTTCCTCACTATCTATCTTTGTACTGGAACTGGAAGTCATGTGACATACTGGGAATTCATTAGACAGTGGTGCTGCTACACAGAGATTCAAACCATTCTATTGTTTAACTGTATACTGTATATAATATCCTAACACCAGTATAGAGAGGAAAGGCAGTATAACAAATGACTGGAACCAACATACTAGTTCATTCACAGGTCAGACAGAACTACAGTCATATGTTTCTGTGATGTTGAAAACATCGGAAGTACATGGAGAGTTACAATATGGATGAAAACACCATGTATATTGCAGACCTGGGTTTCAAATGTTTCAACAGAATGTATTCAAAAACTTTGAGCGCTTGCTTGAGTCTGCCTGATGTGCCATATGGGAAGGGTTTGCAGTTTTGGGGACTTTCCTGTTTGTTTATTAAGCCAGGCAAGCTCAAACAGACACAGATAAAGTATTTGAAACCCAGTTCTAGTGTACAGTATCTCACCAGGATAACAGTCCTCACTCATGAACTCCAACTACCTGCAAGACCAGACTGTTAAACTATAGTTTCGGACCAATACACATTTTTTCTATCAGGATTCAATCCAAGAGCTGTTGCAGACAGTCAGCCATCTCTAAATCATACACTCCGCTTCTTCTAAATCCACTCTGCTTCCAGCCCTGTGGGTAGTAATGCTAGCATGATCTGGACATCCTTGGTTTGTTTGCTCTACTGCAAGGCAATGAAGGCATGCAGCTTTTCTGGGTTGGTGATTGCTGTCAAATATCCAGTAATTGACTCGCTATTTTCACAGTTGTCTGCTCTTTGATATCAACAAAGGGAAACAAACAGAACATGTAATTAAATTAAAGGAACAACAGTGCTTTTCTCTCCGATGAGCAGATTCTCTCCTGACAGTTCTGACATTTTGTTTATCCCTGGACTGATGTTGTGTTGTTTAAAGACCTTGATTTCAGGCCCTTCTCTACCATTGTTTAATAGGTATTCTGGAGGGACTAAAAAGTCCTTGATTTTAGGTCAATTATGAGGACATCTACGTTTGAATGAGGGCTGAGGGCTATTTTAAGGGGGAAAATAACAAGTCCTTTCATCTAGTCTACCTTCGCTCTGTTTATACTGAGTTTGTTGATTTCCTTGGACTTTTTCACCAACGTACATCTCATCTGTCAGTGAGTGACATTTGTTCCTCTATTCACCTAAAGCAGACAGTGGAGGACAGATCCAAAGTGACATATTGAATATTGCTGCCAGAGCTTTGGGCTCTCTAGGTAGTGAAGGGGAAAACACAAGCAGAAATAATCCTGATTATTGTCCAGCTCAAAAAAAGATATACAAGTGTACCAATTTTTCATGCCTATATATCACACAATATTGCAGTATTTTAAAAAAACTTAGAACTGAATTATAAGGTGCATCAAGATAAACCCTCAGGGTCAAAAGCTGAGAATCTAGGAGAGATCATAGATCTGTGGACTAGGTGGAAGGCCAAAAAGTTCAAATATCCAAATCCTTAAACTCAATCTAGGGAGGTTCTTTGGTGCTAGAGGTTCAGAAGATCAAAGAGAATGATCACAGATATACTCTAGGAGAATTATAGGTGCACAAAGGGAGCTTCTAAGAGCTTTGGGAAGTGCAGCGCTTGGTGAATGGAACCAACATTAGTCCAATAAATCAGACCTGGTAGGAGGCGATAAACTGCCAGAAATAGCTCTGCTTACATTCAAAATAGCACCCTATTTCCTTGATAGTGCACTCCTTTTGACCAAGTAATGCACTATATAGGGAATAGGGTGCCATTTGGGACACAAGCTCTGTGAGAGCAGAGAAGCAGACACAGGAAAAGCACATCCCAGACATAGAGCCCAGTGAAGTCAATGGGGACTCCAGGGGGATATCAGTCTTCCATGATACAATGCAGCCAAGGGATAAGCTACACACTGACTAACCTTAATGGGGAAGAGGAATACTGTTATGGCCTTCTTTCCCCCCATGCCTTCCATCTGAGAAAAAAAGTTGATTTAATAATGCATTTCCTGTAACGAAGAACAATTAGTTTTTCTCTCTGAAAACAAGATTAACCCCACATAATATTGCTTGTGTACCATAAAAAACTACAATTGTTCAAGTCTCATACCATGCAAATATATTTAACACATACATTATAAATATCACAAAGAAAAAACAGAAGACATTCAAAAATGATTTCTTATGCAAATGAGTGATCGTGCCTCACAAACCCAACAGCCTCAGCAATATATATACCATTATTTAACTAGGCAAGCCAGTTAAGAAGACATTTTTATTTCCAAAGCTAACCTGAACTGCCTCGTTCAGGGGCAGAAGGAGAGATTTTTTATCTTGTCAGCTCAGGGACTTGATCCTGCAACCTTTCATTTACTAGCCCAAGCTCTAACCACTAGGCTACCTGCAGCCCTACAAGAACATGAGAACATTATGGCAGTCAGAAATTAGGTATGGGTGAAGAAGCGAAAGGCAGCTGTTGGGTTGCAGGGAATCCAGATGAATGTGTCTGTGATCATCTCATTGTGATCATCTCATTGTTTTGTTGGTTCCCTGACCGTCATGTCGATGTCTATGTCTTTCTTTCTCTCACTCTTTCTATAGATGTCTCTCTTTTTCTCTTTCCATTTATTTTTCGACAGTATTTTTGTACGATTGTTCCAGCTTTGATTATTTTCAGGGACAGCCAGAGAAGGGATCCTTAACTCAGTGTGATAAACATATTCCTAATGTTACAGTATAACTTTAGACCGTCCCCTCGCCCATACCCGGGCGCGAAACAGGGACCCTCTGCACACATCAACAACAGTCACACACGAAGCATCGTTACCCATCGCTCCACAAAAGCCGTGGCCCTTGCAGAGCAAGAGGAACTACTTCAAGGTCTCAGAGCAAGTGACGTCACCGATTGAAACGCTATTTAGCGCGCACCACCGCTAACTAAGCTGGTTAGGCAGGTCATGTTTCAGAGGACACATGACTGCATCTCTCCCGAGCTTGTTGGGTAGTTGCAGCGTTCAGACGGATAATTGGGGAGAAAAATGGTCCCAAACTGTTAACCCTTGTTTGGGTCTGTGGGACCCATTTTCAATGTTTACTGAAGGAAAATAATTATGTGAAGAACATGTAAAAGAACACATTTTCATTTCATTCACACTGGACCCGAGGGTAATAAAAGTGTTGGAAAAGTGTGTGTGTGTGTGTGTGTGTGTGTGTGTAGGTGAAAACAAGTAAAAATGAAACAAAAAGGTGTGCTGTGTTTCTTAATCTCCATCTTCCTCCTCCCTAGGCCTGCTGTTTCAACATAGCACTAATAACCTGTCTGTCTCCCTGGCTTTCTGTCTGTCTCCCGCTTTTCTTGCACTCTTTACCCTTTGTAGTGTGTGAAACTACACAATGTTTTACGGGAACCTGCACAATGTTATTACAATACCTTATTTCGATAGATTCGATACATTGTAAAAAATTCAGTATTTTCCCATACTCTACCCCAGCCAGGTGCAGATTGGGGGAGGGACAACAAATAAAAAAAAGCTTTGCAGGTGTGGCTCCTTACCATAATCAATCAGTATGGCAAAAATGATCTCTGGTCATAGGGCCTTAGAAATCATTTTTGCAGAGAGAGAAGCTAGTGTGGAAGGAACGTCTTCCACTTTGGAAGATGAAGAATTTTCTGAATATGAGGATCATGTCTCTGTCAATTCGGAGTCTGACAGTGAGTTGGAAGAAGAGGATGAGTTTGACCCACAGCCAGCCCCAGGACCAGCCCGTCAGCAGCCAGTCCCAGGACCAGCCTGTCAGCAACCAGCCCCAGGACCAGCCTTTCAGCAACCAGCCCCAGGACCAGCCTTTCAGCAACCAGCCCCAGGACCAGCCTTTCATCAACCAGCCCCAGGACTAGCCTTTCAGCAACCAGCCCCAGGACCAGCCCGTCAGCAACCAGCCCCAGGACCAGCCTGTCAGCAACCAGCCCCAGGACCAGCCCGTCAGCAACCAGCCCGAGGACCAGCCTGTCAGCAACCAGCCCCAGGACCAGCCTGTCAGCAACCAGCTCATCAGCAGCCTGAGGAGAAATATGGATGTCAAAACATTTGGAAATGTAATGGTCTTCTTGCCCAAGGCATGAGCCACCCTGCATGGCTATCAATGTGATGAGGATGCAACCAGGGCCGACGAGGATGGTGGTTACTCATGTACAGGACATAAAGTCTTCTTATGAACTGTTCATCACAAACACCATCCAGAACATCATTCTGGACTGCATTAATTTGGAAGGAAGAGAGATGGAATAAGATGGACCAAACTCATTTATATGCATACTTTGGGCTTCTTATCCTTGCTGTTGTTTTCAGATCCAATGGGGATTCCACCGAATACCTGTGGGATGCAGAAACTGGCAGATAACTTTTCCGTGCCACAATGTCTTCCACATTATTTCCAGGATTATCCCTCCGATAACCGAGACACCAGACCAGCTCGGCGGCAGAGAGACAAGCTACTGTAGCTGCAATCAGGTCAGTGTGGGACAAGTGAGTGGACAGCCTACCCCTGTTTTATAACCCTGGGCACAACGTTACTTGCAAGTGTATATGGGCAAGCCAGATGGAGGAGCCCCTGAGAAGAACCAAGGTACAACACGTTTTTCACCTGGGTGGCGTTGAACCCAGATTGGAACAGAGGGAAACTCCAGAGGAGACGGCTCTTTCTCGAGGAGCTGGGCAAGACCTCAAATCCAGAGGAGGCAACGTATCCCAAGGACCCCAGCTTCTGCAGCCATCGTGAGGAGGATGCTGGTGCCCCATCCGCCCGACCCCAGAACCAACAACTCCAATACCGGAAGTAAGTGTGAGTGATTTTGTTGCGTGTGTGTCTGACTCTCCTAACTTGGCCTGCTGTAATTATATATGTGAGTAAGATGTTAGTACATTTCCTGAACTAAGTGTTTTCATCATTCTAGATTGCAGCCGGTAGCAACAAGAAGAAGCCCTGCGATGTGTGTGGACCCAAGAAGGACAGGAAGACACAGTACACATGGAAGAAATACATTTGCAACACACACACAGTAAAACTCTGTCCGTCATGTGGTGTGTAGACCGGCCTTAATTTGTGTTCAATGGGGCTCATTTATCATTTCCATAAAATACTGTATGTCAAATTTGTCCTTCCAATTTGTTCAGTTCAAAGCAATAAACATCAATAGCGAAGAAAACCTTTTCATTTATATTTATTCAAGATAAACATGATTTATTCCACCCATGCCTTAATTATAATTGAATTTGGTTTACAAAAATCACATTTTATAAAAAAAAAAAAATGAATAGTACTTTTATGTGATCATTAATCTAGCAGAGGTAAATGTCAAATATTCACCATGTATGCTGTCTATATTGAATGTAATTGATATAAGTCAACATCTAAGAATTAAGTATTTTTATGTAAATTGTTATGGCTGTATTGTTTTAGAGACCCAATAATGTTGTGGGTCCATCAGGCCCGCGAACATTGGGTGAATAACAAAAACATGAACCCCACACAAGGGTTAATGTAGCCTGCATCTAGGGGGTTCTGGTTCTGTAGCTCTGCTTATTGTTAGGCAACACAGACAGTTCAACTAAATTGGCACCGTTGGGACAGAGTCACGATAGAAGCACTGGAACCCTCTCCCTGGCCAACTAATCCTCATCATTAATCACATCCATAAAATAAAACATTTAACCTAACTGCCACATGTTCAATCACATGTTGTGTCAACAGTCAACACCACATTATTTAAAGGAATCCCCAGTCATCTGATCTGCATGCCGTATTAGGATTCTTGGAATGTTTTTGTTAGCTGAGAATACAAAGGATCCAGTTTCTATAGCAGATTCGGCGGTCACACGGCATTCCCAGTCTTGGAACATGGCCTCGTTGAAATATTTCCCAAATCATGAATGAACAGCACCAGCAGGACATTCTTCACAGATTTATTGTGCCTGAATGGATCTAATTCCATCATTAAGAAAAAAATATGGTGCCAGCCATAGAAATATAATAACTAGAACGGAAAAATGTCCCTCAGACCATGGCAATTTCACTGCATCCACATTGACTTGATTGTGAAAAACAACTCTAGTGTCTATTTTATTTCTATGGTGCGAGTGGCTGTATTCCCTGCAGTGCAGTCTGTCATATCGACCCCTACTGATGAAGTAAGAGGAACTACATGGGGGAAACATCTTCTGGCACATCCCCAAGGGTTATTTACCTGAAATCTGATTAATCCTGTCATCTGAACCATGTTCTCATTCACAGTAACGCATCACAATGAGAAAGGTTGTTGCTGCCGTGGAATATTCAATCAACAGAATTGTGTTCCGTTTTTAAAAAAATGGCTTGCACATGTTTTGGTGTGATACAGAGAAGAGAGAGGGTGCTCTTGGAGGGGAATCATAATTTAAAAGCAAAAGGAAAAATTATAACCACAAATGGGTGCTAAGTGGCATTAAAAAATACAAAAACCAGGCACTGGTGTGAGTTTGAAAGTTAAAAAACTTTAATGTACGGGCTAAGTCAAGACATTGTTAAATACCGGTGTATTTTAATAATTAAATGTGATTGTAATTAAGCCATGAGCACTGGGACTTTACATGAAAGGTAATTAACATCACTTTGGTCATTTAAAATTCTCTTTCTTGAAATACTGCATGCCTAGCCCTAATTAAGAAAATAACCACCTCTGGTGGTTAACTTCTGGAACCACCCTAACTTCTGTCTACTCTCACTATTCCGTCTTAACCTATTTCATTATCAAACGACTGTTAAAAGGAAACACTAATGGTCTTTAAAGGGATGTATTTTTATGATTTTCTCTGTTGTGGTTAATCTATGTGAACAGTCAGTGGGCTCAAGGTTTATCTCACCAGAAGCTCTTCTCCTATCAATGCCTGGCTTAGGTATTTTCTTTAAATGTGCAGTGAGCCATTCAGTCCAGTCCACTACACTCTCTCTCTCTGTTTCTCTCCCTGTTTCTCTCTCTGTTTCTCTCGGTTTCTCTCTCTCTCTCTCGGTTTCTCTCTCTCTCTCTCTCTCTCTCTCTCTCTCTCTCTCTGTTTCTCTCCCTGTTTCTCTCTCTGTTTCTCTCGGTTTCTCTCTCTCTCTCTCTCAGTTTCTCTCTCTCTCTCTCTCTCTCTCTCTCTCTCTCTCTCTTTCAATTCAATTCAATTCAAGGGTCTTTATTGGCATGGGAAACAGATAATAAACTAAAGTGAAATAAACAATCAAAAATTAACAGTAAAGTTCCAAAAGAATAAAGACATTTCAAATGGCATATTATGTCTCTTTCTCTCTCTGTCTGTTTCTCTCTCTGCCCCCCCCCCCCCCCCCCCCCCTCTCCATCCCTCTGCCCCCTTTGTCTCTCTCCCTCTCCCTCTCTCCACCTGATAGCATTACCACAACTGGCCTCATAGCAACCATTTAGAGAGCAGGAAGGGAAGAGTCTGTACAGCTAAGTAAAGTCTAAATTACCCCACTATTTACTAATCACACAATGGGGTGTGGCCTAATGCTTTTTATGGGTAGCAAAGCAATCTGCAGTGGATATTGTAAGCTAATTTCCCAGGTCTGTCTAATGTGAGATACTTTTCACAGATTTAACTAAGTTTGTGAAATCATTACATTTAGGAAGTGCATTTGTGGTGCTATTCATCTGATTCAGTCTTAAAGCATTTTTGTTTCTGATGATACTGTATATGAGAACAAATTGGGACTATTTAGTATTGTTGAGAAGTTTCAGTGGACAAACTAATGATGACGAATGGCCATCCGTTGTGTTGTATTGATTAGAAGAGAAGGCAATGCGTCCTTTTCAGCCAGAAGCTCTTAAGTATTCATAATCAGGCCTGTGCATTTTTCTTATCTCTCCCATTTGTATTTCTTTATTTCAGATAGTAATAATGCAACTCTGCAACTGTCTTGGTAAAAATAGAACTTATCGTTTTAAGACATCGTAAATAAACGTTCTCCTTTAATTCTTCCATTTTCTAAAATATACTGTTAGACGGATGGTCCAGGAAAATGTTGATAACCACATGAAAGCACTTCCCTGTTCCTGAGTCTGTAACTTGGCATCTGGGGTGAGCATGCCACAAGTGAAAAATTTAAATCTAGACTTGACCCGAGTTTTGTACTCTTCATAGATCACAGACACGTTGAGGCCGGTCCTCACATTTGTTTTGAGTTGGCCAAGTTTATATGCTGACAATAATATTTAATAAACTGCTCTAGAGTTTCTGCCTGGAGTTCTTAGGGAATGTGCAATCTATTACTTTAGAATTAGTTTTTGTGATTTAGAAAAAACAATTTGTTTAAAAAATCCATGGCAAATCAAAAACAGTGTTATCCCAATTCTTTCAAATGATTTGACTGTCTTTGATCTAAAGTACAGCATATAACAACTGATTAATGAAAAAAGTGGACTATGGCCATTCCATCTATTATGGCAAACAGCGTACTCCCAATTATTTTAAGTTATTTCACTGCCTGTGATAAAGTTGTAGAAAAAGCACATGTAGTTGGCAGTTTAATTCATGACCACTTGCGCAGCTGGGCCAGGGCGCTTTACTTAGGTCAGGTGGAAATGTCCGACAGATCTCAACTCATTAAAAGGAGAAAATCGCCAGCACCCGACCTCGCTAAATTCTCTTCCCCAACTCCGTCTAATCCAGACATTCTGTGCGTCCACGAATCAACGTAAATCCACTGAATCATCTGAACCATCTGTTGCTATCCGGAGAGCAGGCCATAAATTATTACCGCGATGCGCGCCTTGGAGGGCACGCTTCAAACCTACTGTGTTATGTCAATGGACAATGATCACGGTCCTACAAATCATCACAGGCCAATTATCCGATTGATATATGGTTCAAATGTAACGAAATGACATGTACATACCAGTCAAAAGTTTTAGAACACCCACTCATTCAATGGTTTTTCTTTATTTGTTTTACTATGTTCTACATTGTAGAATAATAGTGAAGACATCAAACTATGAAATAACAAATCAAAATATTTTATATTTGAGATTCTTCAAATAGCCACCCTTTGCCTTGATGACATATTTGCACACTCTTGGCATTCTGTCAACCAGCTTCACCTGGAATGCTTTTCGAACAGTCTTAAAGGAGTTCCCACATATGCTGAGCACTTGTTTCCTTTGTTATGCAGCACAGACAAACTACCCAGTAAATATATGACTTTGTGGTTAAAGGGATTCCTGCCTCAGTCTCCTCCATTTCTATCTGTCACCTGACCTGTGATCACCCGTTCACCTTCACTATTGTCAGTCATACCTGTCCAGCTACCCATACAGATTACAAAACCTTTCAAAAGTACTGTGTAGTACAACAGATCCAAATAAATGAAAACATGTCAAGATCTATAAAATAACCGATAGAAGAACAAAGAGAAGAAGCCAGTAGAACCCAGAACCCTGTATGTTGACACGTAGGTGGCTCAGAATAAGCCTTTCTATATATGATAATCCATCTGTGGTTCATAACTCATGAGTCTTGATAAACTCCTTTTTTTAAGTCCAGAAAACGTTGCTCACATTCTTTTTAGTGTGTGCTTTTAGTTATCACCAGAAGAAAATACCTTTCCCAAGAATCCCTTCTTTCCCTTCCTCCCTTTCCATCTCGAAGACAGAGTGATGTGCTTTTCTAAGGTTTTCTCCTCTCACTCATCATCCAACCTGGCAGTGAAAGGCAAAGACAGGCAGAGGCAGCCGATGTATCATTATCTATCAACATCATGAGTAAACTAGTTCATTTTAATCAAAGGTTTTATCTCTCTGACATGGCAGACATTTTGAAAGAGTTTTCAACGTTTCAGCAGAACTTTAATTATACAGTTTTGGTAGCTAATGAGATAGCATTACTGGAGTTTTAAATATAAAAATGTGTGATGTGAACCAAACAGACCAACATTTTGTCAAACGAAAAAAGAACAAAACAAGTTGCTGAGATGCAGTGAGTGTAGGTGAGATGGAAAGAAAGAAAGAGGGTGTACTGGGGTCGTTTCAGAAAGGGGAGTGGTCATGTCCGAAAAACACTTACTTGCGTTCTAAAGAGTAAGCATTTAGGGTATGCGAAAATATAGCGTTTTATAGTATGTGAAATTTTGAAAACGTAGTATGCTTTAAATGCCTGGATATCATACTAACTGGCCTTTTCATCGAGTAGAATCTGCTGCATACTATTGAAGAAAATAATTGTCTTTCGAGACCCACTTGTATTTGACAATAGCTGATAATCGCATGAGGTGACACGCTTTACTGAAATTAACGAATAAACACAATTGTGCATCAGATGACACATTCTCAGTATGGAGGAGTAGTATGTTGATATCTGTTGCTTACTGCATACATTTGTACAAAACAGTACGTTCTAAATAGTATGTAGTACGATTAGTACACAGTACGTAGTTTTAGTAAGTAGTAGGCAAGACAGATTTCAGACATGGCCAATTGGCTGCAGGACACTAGTTATTTCATCATGAGTCCTCGGTCTCTAGTTAAATAGTTCACTGAGGAGCATGCTCTGGTTCAGGGACTGAGAACTCAAGCCAAGCCGTTATACTGCTCTGACAAGCTTGTTTAACGGTAGCCGGGGGCCTGTGCGCCACTGACCGTGATTAGTAGCTCTCAACATATCGTTATCTAAGGCTGAGTTTATGCATATTAGCGCAGCAATGTAGAAATCAATAGCATTATGTAATCAATTATTTTTAACCAATTTAAAACCAATACATGTATCAAGTATAGAGTATAACCCCAAGCCCCCTCCCTCAGAAGGGGAAATTGGTATTATAAAAAAAATGTGTGGAGACAATTACACGGTGTAAACAGTGTTCACGTAACAGTACACTAGATAATAATACAATTGTGCAAGTATATTTAATGTTTTAATTATATTTTTGTAAATTTGACAACATTTCTCAAAAATTCCGTACTCTTCTCCTGTATCCACTTTGTTTTGTGACCTTCTCAGGAGATTGAGAAGGTCAAACAGAGGAGAACATCGATCCTTTTCGGATGCTTCCCAAATGGCAACCTATTCCATATATAGTGGACTACTTTTGACCAGAACCCAATCGGTCTTTGTCAAAATTAGTGCATAATATTTTACTAGGCAAGTCAGTTAAGAACAAATTCTTATTTTCAATGACAGCCTTGGAACAGTGGGTTAACTGCCTGTTCAGGGGCAGAACGACAGTTTGTACCTTGTCAGATCGGTGGTTTGAACTTGCAACCTTCCGGTTACTAGGCCAACGCTCTAACCACTAGGCTACCCTGCCAGAATAGGGTGCCATTTTGGGATGCATACTTCCTTTGAAGTCACCCAGACAGGCCCCAGGGTTCATAATCAACAGAAGAAAAACAAACCAATGTGAGGTTGATTGTTCCTGGCGTACCTTATGACAATTAAGCATTATAGGCTGCTTGTACCAAAG
The DNA here is from genome assembly GCF_013265735.2 of Oncorhynchus mykiss. NCBI lineage: Eukaryota > Metazoa > Chordata > Actinopteri > Salmoniformes > Salmonidae > Oncorhynchus > Oncorhynchus mykiss. The sequence goes on along the minus strand of NC_048582.1, from coordinate 59,776,849 downwards.
TTACAGTTAAATATAGGTCGCCAGGCCAAACACAATCAATCAGGAGTAGAACAATTAATTCCCATTGAGAGACTGTCTTGACCGAGAAACTTGAGAAGGGGAAGCATAATCAGTCAAAATGATAAATGTCTCGCAACGGTTAAGGAATGTCCGTAAGAAAATGACAGCTGTATGAATGATAATTTTCAACCAGACAGTTATTCCAGTCTCTCTGATAGAGGCTTGTGTGATATTTTGATTGTAAAACAGTGGTGAAGCCTTTTTGCTAGCTAGGCAAAGTCTGTGGTTCTTCCGGCTGGAATGAGAACTAAGCATTCAATGCTGTCAGTGTTTTCCTCAGTTTTTAGCAGAAGCTGTTCCGTTGTGCCCTTTTCATCCTTATGATATGTGTAGATGTATGACGCATAGAGCATCTGCTCATTAACCAAGATTGTATCTACGGTTGAAATCCCCATGACCATGATCTCAAACAATCTGCAGACAGACTTCTACCCTGTGTGAAACATCTCACATCTTGCTCTTCATTGTAATCAGAGGGCTGATATAAATCCTATGCATGCCAGTCTCTCTTGGCTAAGAGTTGAGGAAAGACTGACTGCACCACTTCTTTTAATAAGAAACATAAATGTTTTGAAAATCCCAAATTGTTTGCATTATCAACTTACACACAGCTCTGACACACACACTTACTCAACCAGACATGCCACCAGGGGTATTTTCATAGTCCCCAAATCTAGAACAAAATCAATAAAGAGTACAGTATTATATAGAGCCATAGAACTCTGTTCCATCTCATATTGCTCAAAAAAACAGAAACCCGGTTTAAAAAAACAGAAAGCAACACCTCACAACGCCTCTCCCCTATTTGACCTAGATGGTTTGTGTGTATGTATTGATATGCAGGCTACATGTGCCTTTTTTTTTAATTGTTGTAGTTCTGTCCTTGAGCTGTTCTTGTCTATTAATGTTCTATATTATGTCATGTTTCATGTGGACCCCAGGAAGAGTAGACTCTGCTTATGCAACAGCTAATGGGCTGTATCACATCTGGTCGTGATTGGGAGTCCCATAGGCCGGCGCACAATTGGCCCAGGGTCGTCGGGGTTTGAACAGAGTAGGCCATCATTGTAAATAAGAATTGTTCGTAACTGACTTGTCTAGTTAAATAAAGGTTCAATAAAAAAATACAAATAAATGGGGATCCTAATAAAATACAAAAAATGCCAAATGCTATTGAATGTCAGTGATCATCAAAGAGTGATCATATCTGAAGCTATAATCTGGCTACAATTTAAGATAGCCATAGGAGTAACAACATGGCTGGCTGAGAAACAATGCATGGTTCAACAGTATTCCAGCGGTCTCCTAATTTGCTGAATTGAATCCTCACATTTCTAAGTGAAATCTACATACCAATAGTATGGTGCATTAACTAACTCAAATCCAAAAGTAAAACCAATGTTGTTGGGAGAACCACTGCCAATAAATATCCCCTCTGCTCTCTCCAGATGAACAGTTCCATCCACAAACAATGTCAAATAAATATGGTCAGAGTTAGAGCCCTTTACTCAGGAGAGAACGAGAAAGCTATCAAGGGAGATATGACATTGACACAGAGAGGAAGTAATAGTCTGGAAAGGGCAGGGGGCAGGGTTTATTAGGCGATCCCTAATAAACGAGAGAGAAAGATTTCCACAAAGGCCCAAATGAACATAAAATAAAAAAATAAAACATGTTTTAACCACAAGCATATGTATGGCTTAGTTCATTTATATGAAGGAGTAATCTCCATTCATCTACACGTCTTCTGCTCACTGATCATAATCATTTTAGATTGGATACCGTAACGATGATGCTGAGAGTCAGGAAGCAGGTGACGAGATTAATAATAACATACGTAGAGCGATACAAAACAAGCACGCGTCTGGACATGAACACAGAACCAATACTGCCTGAAGAGTGATGCTAGGGGGTAGATAAAGGTGAGTAATCAGGGTAATGATGAAGTCCAGGTGTGCATAATGAGGGTTGCTAGGTGTGCGTAATGGGGGTTGCTAGGTGTGCGTAATGAGGGTTGCTAGGAGTGCGTAATGAGGGTTGCTAGGTGTGTGTAATGAGGGTTGCCAGGTGTGCGTAATGAGGGTTGCCAGGTGTGCGTAATGAGGGTTGCCAGGTGTGTGTAATGAGGGTTGCCAGGTGTATGTAATGAGGGTTGCCAGGTGTACGTAATGAGGGTTGCCAGATGTGCGTAATGAGGGTTGCCAGATGTGCGTAATGAGGGTTGCCAGGTGTGTGTAATGAGGGTTGCCAGGAGTGCGTAATGGGGGTTGCCAGGTGTACGTAGTGATGGGTTGCCAGGACCGGGTGTTAGCAAACCAGCAATGTCAAGCACCAGAGTGGGAGAGTGGGAGTAGACATGACAGATACATTAGGGTGCATTGTATCAATAATGAAACAACAGTAGGAAAATAGCTGTAAAAGCAAATTGCCTCCAAGTAGGATTGTTGGGAGAAATGGCATTTTGAGAAGAATGGCTTGGCTGGGTTCTGAGGTTGTCCATGGTCTTTTCATGATGAAAACAAACTCATTACTGACATTTATATTTTAATTAATTGTACACCTTACACAAATATCAAATGCCACAAAGTAAAATCACAATAATGCATAAAAATCTTTCCAAAGACCGATGCCACTCCCTCATTGGACTACATTACATCTGAATCAGAGCCAATATCTCTACTCTCATAATAGAATCAGCCTATATCTCTACTCTCGTAATAGAATCAGAGCCTATATCTCTACTCTCATAATAGAATCAGCCTATATCTCTACTCTCATAATAGAATCAGAGCCTACATAGCTACTCTCATAATAGAATCAGCCTATATCTCTACACTCATAATATAATCAGCTTATATCTCTACTCTCATAATATAATTAGCCTATATCTCTACTCTCCTACATCTCTACTCTCCTATATCTCTACTCTCATAATATAATCAGCCTATATCTCTACACTCATAATAGAATCAGCCTATATATCTACACTCATAATAGAATCAGCCTATATCACTACATCGCCTTTCCTTCCAGTTCTCTGCTACCAATGACTAGAATGAATTGCAAAAATCACTGAAGCTGGAGTCTTATATCTCCCTCTCTAACTTTAAGCATCAGCTGTCAGAGCAGCTTACAGAGCAGCACTGTACCTGTACACAGCCAATCTGTAAATAGCACACTCAACTACCTCATACCCATATTATTACTTACTCTCTTGCTGTTTTGCACTCCAGTATCTCTACTTGCACATCATCATCTGCACATCTATCACTCCAGTGTTAATGCTAAATTGTAATTATTTCACCTCTATGGCCTATTTATTGCGTACCTCCCTACTTTTCTACATTTGCACAGACTGTACATAGATTTTTCAATTTTATTTGAGTTATTGATTGTGTTACTGACTGTACGTTTGCTTATGTGTAACTCTGTGTTGTTGTTTTTGTCGCACTGCTTTGCTTAATCTTGGCCAAGTTGCAGTTGTAAATGAGAACTTGTTCTCAACTGGCATACCTGGTTAAATAAAGGTGAAATTTAAAAAAATTACAAATAAAATAGAATCAGCCTATATCTCTACTCTCATAATAGAATCAGCCTATATCTCTAATCTCCTATATCTCTACTCTCCTATTCATCTACTCTCATACGCTCTGCATAGGATCAAGTGTGATCGAAGCACTCTCACACAACTATACTGTACATCAGCTCCACCTACTGATGCAGACGGGTGTTCAGTATAGTATAGGTAGACAGTGTGTATAGGAGAGCAGGGGGATACTGATCTTGGGTCAGTTTAGCATTTTTTTTAGGAATGAGGGAGGGGAAGCTGATCCTAGGGGCATACCTAAGGGAAAGTTCATCCCGGAGTTTAGTATATAGGACTGAACGTTAGGTAGACACAGCAGGGCTCAATCACTGGAAATGGTTAACAGCTTAGAGTGAGGAGAACTGGCACACCACCCAACACTATTCAAAATAGATTCCGAGAGAACAGCTCCTCTTTGTGTTCCAGCAGCTTAAAAATGTCTTTGGTAGTTCGAAGACAGCTGATCATGTTGCTTCAAGAACATGAGTGATATGCACTAATTTCAAACTGACAGCACACATATTGCAACAATTATACTTGTAATGTAATATTCACATCCTGCCATCGTTAGCTCTATGCGTTGTCCTCCAGGCATGCTTCAGGGTCCCCCGGTGTCTATACATTTCATTAATATGTTATGGGGACTTAATTGTTTGTGGGAGCAGCTGCATCCACACATCAGTGTGAAAAAGTATCCAAAAGGGAGCTGTATTCTCTCACACTAGCTTCATGCACTACTGTGTATTTTATAATGGAAGAAAACTCAACACATTCTGGCTGGACAATGTCTTGACATAGCCCGCAGTAAAATGTTTTACTGTCGATAAAAGAGAAAACATATTTTAGAAAACCACTTCAAGATGAAGTTGCACGAAAGCATGTCTTACACAAAATCTACAGTACGCAAAAGGCCCAAGGACAAAATGTCCACACAACAACTAACACATTTCAATGACATTTCATTTAAAGCTACAGTTTGGGATTCCAAAAACAATATGGAAGAATGGAAATGGCTGCAGGGGGTATAGTGTGTGTGTGTATGTGTGTGTGTGTGTGTGTGTGTGCGCGCGCATGCACGTGCACGTGTGTGTGTGGCATTTTCCCAGGGCACATCCCAGGGACATGACAGCACCAAGGTTTAACTTTCATTTGAATTGTATCTACTTCCTTGCTCTCCAGACTCTCTTCTATCTGCTGTCCTGTCAGTCGGGCATATCTGCCTCTCCACTCATCACTGATCACACAGTATTGTATTATTACAGTATGTGTATTACTCCCCAATCTCACAGATAGAAAGAGCAACCAGACATATGCAACTGAGCTCCAATCGGCCTGTGTGTTCGTGTGTATGTGTGTGTGTGTCTGTCTGTCCTAGTGTCCCTTCATATCTGTGGCAGGCAGGGAGGCAGGCAGGCAGGCAGGCAGGCAGACAGACAGACAGACAGACAGACAGACAGACAGACAGACAGACAGACAGACAGACAGACAGACAGACAGACAGACAGACAGACAGACAGACAGACAGACAGACAGACAGACAGACAGGCAGACAGACAGACAGACAGTAATACATTTCCTTAAACATGATTACATTAACGGAACTCATCTATTCAACAAGGCTTCCCATCCGGTCAAAGTTGTGCAGCATGTAGGGAATAGGGTGCCATTTGGCTTGTAGCCTTACTGATTCTCTGTAAGTATAGATTTGATGTATAAGAGGAACGGTTTAAGGCTCTGTCATGGCAGTTATCAGTAGATTTAGTCCCGTCATGAGAAGTCCACATCAAGTTGTCAGAGTGGACACAGTATGGTACAATTAAGACTATACCACACTCTGATTTACACAAGAGCTTGGTAGTCCACTGTGTTTATCTTTTGGTCCAGCATTCTGTCGTTGATAACAGCCACTGTCTCCCCAGACACAATCACCACATCTCATTCACACACTCTTCATGAGGGAAAAGTGGTGCTGCTTTAGGCACATTAATAATATTAATGCTCAACTTGAATTGTCTTGTAAAATCTTGTGTTCCTCTAAATGGCACTGCTAGGACACAGAACTGATGAAACCTTAAATCTGCCCAAACCACTGAGAGGAACTGTGGATGTACAGTATGGGAAGGGAAATTGTAGGCTAAGCGATGTTTTGTACATAAGCGATGTTCCTACATCAGCATATCATGCTCAAAGAAAAATCCAGAATATGTGTCAACAGCATCAGTCTATTTGGCAGGGATGGGTTTTGAAGGTATGACACATGTTAAAACTTGATGCATTTTACATTCCACGGCATTTTATTTGTTTTGTGTTATTTTTATATTAAATAAATCATGCTACAGCCCTATAAACCATGTTAAATTGTGTGAGACCGGTTGCGTGATATGGTCAAGCAAATATGCCATCCATTGACTATATGATTCTGAAATACACTTACACTATGCCCGTTTATAGTCACGGCTAAATCATCAAATATTTTCCATTGTGTTTCTTTGATGTTTGTAACATATTTTGTTCCCATGATCTTATTCTTGCCAAATATCACCCAACATTATACACAGAGTTAATGATGGGTCACTGCCATCCGCTCAATACAAGCTGCGCAACTGAAAACAAGGGGGCAATTTATTTATGTAAAAATTGCAAAATTGAACTATCATCAATAACTCTTGATTAGCGGGCTATGTTATTTTATTACTGGAGTGAGAGATAGTGACAGACAAATAAGAATACGAATCCAAAAGTGATTAAATAAATGCAGTAAGATAATTGAAAGCTATTACCTTGGTAAAGTTGGGTTGAAAGATTGAAATTCAGTAATCGGGGTCCAATAGTAAGTATTTCAGAAGAGCCCGATGTTGCAGCCTATGTAGACGGAAAGCTTGTTCTGAAACTGTCTTCCATTGTCTGTGATCCTATTTAACGAAATGTCAAATTACAATATTTTTTCAAACGGAGAAGATTTGTCCACTCGATATAATAATAATAATAATAATAATAATAATAAAATCAATCGAGTGCGACAATTGCCATTGTTTAATGAACTGCAGTCATGAAGGCTACTTTTTATGGCTGGCGCGTGGTTAACGCTTTCGCTGTGATAATGCCTCGTCTGTAGCCGTTAACTCTGTGACAGTTCACCAACCGGTAGTCCAAGTGCATCTAACTGCCGCTTCCCGTTTCGCAGACGGTGCATGTGGCGGAGCTTCTCCTACGATTGCCACTGCCCCGTAGGTTTCAGCACTCTGTTAAACACACTGCATGACGAGGTGCGAGCATCTCATTGTGCTCTGTCTTCTCACTGGCGCTCTGATCTGGGCACGAGTCTTGAAAAGGACAATCCAGGTAATAAATGTGTAACCCAATGGAAATGAAGATTCCCACCGGTTGATTATTGCTGTTGCTATCATCTTCCTCCTCAGTAGATCTGGTAGGCTATCTTATAAAACATTTTGATTGGCTATTGATTCGTTGAGAAAATGTTGAACTAATTATTCATATTTTTATTCTATACTGAACAAAAATATAAACTCTACATGCAACAATTTCAACGAATTTATTGAGTTACAGTTCATATGAGGAAATCAGTGAAATTAAATTAATTAATTAGGCCCTAATGTATGGATTTCACATAACTGGGCAGGGGTGCAGCCATGGGTGGGACTGGGAGGGCATAGGCACACCCACTTTGGAGCCAATCCCACCCACTAGGGATCCAGGCCCAGACAATCTAAAATGACGTTGGAGGCGGCTTATGGTAGAGAAATTGACATCCAATTATCTGGCATCCACTCTGTTGGACATTCCTGCAGTTAGCATGCCAATTTCATGCTCCCTCGAAACTTGAGACATCTGTGGCATTGTGTTGTGTGACAAAACTGCACATTTTAAAGTGGGCTTTTATTGTCCCCAGCATAAGGTACACCTGTGTAATGATCATGATGTTTAATCAGCTTTTTGATATGCCACAACTGTCAGGTGGATGGATTATCTTGGCAAAGGAGAAATGCTAACTAACAGGGATATATCTGGGACCTTTTATTTCACTTCATGAAACACTGGACCAACACTTTACATGTTGCGCTTATATTTTTGTTCAGTATATCATTCTATGTTTTTTCAGTGAGGTGATGCATTTGTGATTTTCAAGGCACAAGGCACAAGCAGCATTCTTAATTAATGGTCCTCCTACCTATGGCAAAAGGCAAAAAGGAAGGGCTGCATAAACAAACATAATCTTTATAGTCATCTTCAGGATTTTCTTTGTCCTGGGAATCATCATCATCATCATCACCATCTTTCTTCTTATTATTTTTCTTGTACAAAAAAACGACCATTTTTTTTTCCTTCATCCTCTTTTCTTCTTTTTTTCTTCTTTTTCTTCACACAGAGGGGGCTATGGGGGTGTGAAGCTGCATATTTATGACTTATTTTAAACTGAAATGCATGATTGTCTTGTCATCTCTAAGATTCATCTCTAAATCTCAAACAACAGCGATACTTTCAAAACGCTCAGACAGTTAATCCACTTGGGAGAACAGGGTGGGCAAACAATCTTTTCATGGATGTTTTTTCTTTCAACTTTGAAAATAACTTTGCCCTTTCTGCTGCATGCGAGGAGTGTTGGTTCATGTCTTTGAGAGATCATTAGATTAACCTTAACTAGCGCACATCATCTCCCAGTGATTATTTTAATACACACTGCTCATTAGTGATGCCACAATGTTAATTTAACATGGTAGAGAAAATCATGTTCTGGGATGCGCTTGAAATGGCAATCTGTTCCCTACATAGTGCCCTTCATTTGACCAGAGCCAAGGAGGTATGTAGTGCACTATATGTGTGCCAGTTTCTTCAAATACTTTGCAAATGCAACTTATTTCAATATGAAAACTGAACTGGTCTATTCATTCCTTTTCAGTAGATGCTCTTATACAGAGCAACCTACAGTAGTGAGTGCATACCCCAACAGACGACGCAACCCACTCCTCCTCCGGCGGCGTCCGGTCCTAGCGCATTGCGTCTCGCTACCCCCGAGGGAGTACGATGGAGCGGCAGCTGGGTGCCAGGGATTTTTGCTCCAGCTCGAGCTCTACCTGGCTACCGTTCGTCCGACTCCCTCAGGTGAAGAGAGCGTGAGCCTCCTCGTCTCCTGCTTTACGGGTAAAGCCCTGGAATGGGCCAACGCTGTCTGGAACGGCCCAGACTCTGCTCGGGACCACTACCCGTTTTCGGGCCGTGTTCAACCACCCTCCTGAGGGCCGAGCGGTGGGTGAGCGACTGTTTCACCTCAGACAGGAGACGAGGAGCGCGCAGGACTTTGCCTTGGAGTTCCGGACCTTGGCCACTGGTGCGGGGTGGAATGACAGGGCCCTGATGGACCACTACTGGTGCAGCCTCCGGGAGGACGTCCGCAGAGAGCTAGCTTGTCGGGACACCACACTCTCCCTCGACCAGCTCATAGACTTGTCGATCCGGCTGGACAACCTGCTAGCTGCCCGCGGGCGTTCAGAAGGGGTCCTGTCAATTCCACCTCCCAGCCCTCCTGCTCCAACTCCGAGGGAGTTGGGAGGGGCTGCATCGAGGGGGACCGGAGGAGGAGACTCCTCCTGCACCTACTGCGGGCGGAGAGGACACACACTTCAGACCGGTGCTGGAGGAGTCCGTCTGGGAGTCGAGATGGCCGGTGGACCACTTATCGGCCACCCCAGGTGAGTAAGCACCAAACTCACCCAGAGCTCCCTGTTGGTCACATGTTTGTATTAATTTTTCCCCCTGTGTTTTTCCCCTCTCTCCAGCATAAGGCCCTAGTCGATTCAGGCGCAGCTGGGAGTTTTATGGATCGCGGACTCGCCCGTAGGTTGGGGATTCTGTTGGTGCCGATAGACCCACCCTTCCCCGTGCACTCCTTAGATAGCCGACCGTTAGGGTCAGGGCTGGTCAGGGAGGCCAAGGTTCCGCTGGACATGGTAACGCAGGGGGATCATAGGGAGCGGATCAGTTTCTTCCTTATCGATTCACCTGCGTTTCCAGTGGTGTTGGGGATTCCCTGGCTGGCTATTCACAATCCCCTCATTTCCTGGATACAGGGGGCTCTTCAGGGGTGGTCAGAGGAGTGTTCAGGTAGGTGTATAGGAGTTTCCATCGGTGCCACGTCGGTGGAGAGTCCAGACCAGGTTTCCACTGTGCGCATTCCCTCAGAATATGCCGATTTGGCCATCATTTATGTTTTAAAAAAAGGCGACCAAATTACCACCCCATCGATGGGGGGATTGCGTGATAAACCTCCAGAAGAACGCTGCACTTCCCAGGAGTCACGTGTACCCATTGTCACAGGAGGAGACGTAGGCTATGGAGACATATGTCACAGAATCTCTGAGACGGGTACATTCGGCCCTCCATGTCACCCGTCTCCTCGAGTTTCTTTTTTGTAAAAAAAAAGGAGGGAGGACTGCGTCCATGCATTGATTATCGAGGTCTCAATTCGATCACAGTGGGGTTTAGTTATCCACTACCTCTCATCGCTACGGCGGTGGAATCATTCCACGGAACGCGTTTTTTTTCACAAAACTGGACCTCAAGAGCACGTATAATCTGGTGTGTATTCGGAATGGAGACGAGTGGAAAACCGCGTTTAGTACCACATCGGGCCTCGTCATGCCGTGTGGGTTAAAGAATGCTCCAGCCGTCTTTCAATCCTTTGTAGATGAGATTCTCAGGGACCTGCACGGGCAGGGTGTGGTGGTGTACATTGATGACATCCTGATCTATTCCCTGGTGCGCAAGATACTTGGGCGACTGCTGAAGCATGACCTATACGTCAAGGCTGAGAAATGGGTGTTCTCCAAACGAGCCATTTCCTTCCTGGGTTATCGCATTTCCACCTCGGGGGTGGTGATGGAGTGTGACCGTGTTAACGCCATGCGTAATTGGCCGACTCCGACCACGCTAAAGGAGGTGCAGCGGTTTTTAGGGTTTGCCAATTACTGGAAATACTGGTGGCCCACCTTAGCCAAGGACGTGAGGCTCTATGTCTCCTCCTGTTTGGTGTGCGCCCAGAGTAAGGCTCCTAGGCACCTGCCTAGAGGGAAACTACAGCCCCTCCCGGTTCCACAACGGACCTGGTCTCATCTGTCAGTGGACTTTCTTACTGATCTTCCCCCGTCTCAGGGGAACACTACCATTCTGGTCGTTGTGGATCAGTTCTCTAAGTCCTGCCGTCTCCTCCCATTGCCTGGTCTCCCTACGGCCCTACAGACTGCGGAGGCTCTATTTACCCACGTCTTTCTGCTCTACGGGGTGCCGGAGGACATCGTATCTGATCGAGGTCCCCAGTTCACGTCCCGAGTTTGGAGGGTGTTTATGGAATATCTGGGGGTCTCGGTCAGCCTGACCTCTGGTTATCACCCCGAGAGTAATGGGCAGGTGGAGAGAGTGAACTAGGAAGTGGGTAGGTTTCTGCGGTCGTATTGCCAGGACCGAACAGGAGAATGGGCGAGGTACGTCCCATGGGCGGAGTTTGCCCAGAACTTACTCCGTCTCTCCTCCACGAACATGTCGCCATTCCAATGCGTGCTGGGCTACCAGGCGGTCCTGGCTCCGTGGCATCAGAGTCAGACCGAATCTCCTGCGGTGGAGGAGTGGATGCAGAGCTCTAGGGAGACCTGGAGGGCAGTCCAGCACACTCTCAAAGCAGGCCGGTGGACGGCAGAAGAAGAGTGCTGACTGCCACCGCAGTGAGGCCCCTGTGTTCGCACCAGGGGACAGGGTCTGGCTCTCAACCCGAAACCTGACTCTCTGCCTGCCCTGCCGGAAGTTGGGGCCGCAGTGTGTGGGGCCCTTTAAAGTCCTGAGGAGGATAAACGAGGTATGTTATAGATTACAACTCCCCTCTTACTATCGCATTAACCCCTCGTTTCATGTGTCTCACCTCAGGCCGGTGGTAGCTGGTCCCCTACAAGAAGGTGAGGTGCCGGAGGTCCCTCCACCCCCTCTGGACATCGAGAGGTCCCCGGCTTACACGGTATGAGCTATTCTGGACTCGAGATGCCGGGTGAGGGGCCTGCAGTACCTCGTGGACTGGGAGGGGTACGGTCTGAAGGAGAGGTGCTGGGTACCGGTGGGGGATATTTTGGATCTATCGCTACTAAGGGAGTTCCATCGCCTCCATCCGGATCGCCCTGCGCCTCGCCCTCCAGGTCGCCCTCGAGGCCGCGCGTCAGGGGGGGGGGGGGGGGTACTGTCACGAATCCTGCGGTGCCTCTTCCTGTTCGGGCGGCGCTCGGCGGTTGTCGTCACCGGCCTACTAGCTGCCACCGATCCTCTTTTCTGTTTCAGTTAGTTTTGTCTGATTAGTTTCTTGTTTCTTGTTGGGGTTTTGTTTTGGGCTATTTAAACCCGGTAGGCCCGCCGGTTTTGTGCGGGCTTGTTTTTCTGTTCATGGTGTGTGGATTATTGTGGATTCCGTTTTTCCGGACAGTTTCGTCCTGGTTGTTGAACTTAGTATTTATGCGCCCTCATGTGTGGCGTGACCGTTACTCTGTTCTTGGAATAAAGATCCACGTTTTGAACTACCTGCTCTCTGCGCCTGACTCCTCCACCCACTACTCCTAGAAGCCTTTACAGTAATTTTTGATTTTTCAGGGGGTGCTGCATCACCTTCAGCACCCCTACTTCCCGCGGCTATTCCATACTACTAGGGTGCTTTCTTACCAGCTTCTCAGGTTTACTGTTCATTTGATATGAAATGGAAGGGAGTTCCATGCAATAATGGCTCTATATAATACTGTACTCTTTCTTGATTTTGTTCTGGATTTGGGGACTATGAAAAGACCTGTGGGGGCATGTCTGGTGGGGTAAGTGTGTTGGTCAGAGCTGTGTGTAAGTTAACAATGCAAACAATTTGCAATTTACAACACATTAATGTTTCTTATAAAAATAAGAAGTGATGCAGTCAGTCTCTCCTCAACTCTTAGCCATGAGAGACTGGCATGCATAGGATTTATATCAGCCCTCTGATTACAACGAAAAGCAAGACGTGCCGCTCTGTTCCCCGCAGCACTCTACCACACGACAATAATCAAGATAAGACAAGACTAGTTCATCTGACTATTAGAGACCAGTGAGATATAGTCCATCTGACTATTAGAAACCAGGGAGATATAGTTCATATAACTATTAGAGACCAGGGAGATTTAGTTCATCTAACTATCAGAAACCAGGGAGATATAGTTCATATAACTATTAGAGACCAGGGAGATATAGTTCATCTGACTATCATAGACAAGTGAGATATAGTTCATCTGACTATCAGAGACCAGGGAGATATAGTTCATCTGACTATTAAAGGCCAGGTTTGTCTGGCCATTAGAGACCAGGGATTTATAGTTTGTCTGGCCATTAGAGACCAGGGAGATATGGTTTGTCTGGCCATTAGAGACCAGGGAGATATAGTTTGTCTGGCCATTAGAGACCAGGGATATATGGTTTGTCTGGCCATTAGAGACCAGGGAGATATAGTTTGTCTGGCCATTAAAGACCAGTGAGATATAGTTTGTCTGGCCATTAGAGACCAGGGAGATATGGTTTGTCTGGCCATTAAAGACCATGGAGATATGGTTTGTCTGGCCATTAAAGATCAGGGAGATATGGTTTGTCTGACTATTATTCTTTATTTATTTAACCTTTATTTAACAAGGCAAGTCAGTTTAGAACAAATTCTTATTTTCAATGACGGCCTAGGAACAGTGGGTTAACTGCCAGCGTGAAACACAGAGCAAAGCTGTCCTCACTAGACCCCTCATCAGACAGCATCCTCTTAGAAAGCCAAACCCGCCCACTGGTTTCCATGTTCTAAAAGATATGAGAGTGCCACTGAGAGGCCAGTGCCCTTCACAAGCAGGGAAGATATCTTCAGCCAGCTTAAGCCCATCATTTCCATTGTTTGAGCCAGGTAGAGAGGAAAGGGAGCCAGTCAGACACCTGTTTCATGAGGCGATGCTACATTTCAGGCTCTAGAGGTGAAAATAGAGGCACGTAATGACGGCAGGCGGTAGATAATGTCATGGGTATCACATCCCCACAGAGAGGATCCTTATGGCAATATCTGGAGAGTTCCCCAACTCAAACAACTTTTAATGTGGTTGATGTGAATAGTTAAATCGGTGCAATTTTGCATTTGTAATGACAAATAACTGTTGATTGTGTTGAATTTACAGGTACTTGATTCTGAAATGGCACAAAGTCACAGGTGTACTCACAGCCGGGTAAGTACTGTGTCGCACATCGCATGTCACTGTCATATAAGAAATTAAACTTTCTTTCAAGAACCTTTTCAAAGAACTCTGTAGATCAAAAGAATTCCATCCCATCAGGTGGAGAAGACCTTTATAGTCTACATGTTGTCTGACTTATCGCGTGTACACAATGAATCTCACATTTTGGAGAGGCAATACTGTGGGCTGCCTTCTATTTGCTGTGGACCCACTACAACTCAACTACAGAAATGGAATGTTCTCTTGCAGTAGGGTGATCAAATTAAGATCATACATCTGTATATGCCCATAGGCTGGAGGCACTCTTCCATGATGTCAGGCCAGCATTTTGTCACCATTCCTCTGAGCTTGGCTACAGAGGCAGAATAACCTTGTGTTTGATTTACAGAGGTAATCACAGAAGGATGGTTCCACACCTCTCACCTGCATACACCTTGCTTATTGAGGGGGTTCTAAGTTCAGCTCTCAGGATGTGGAGCGCTATACAGCGGCCTCCTTCCACAAAGTCAGTATGGAATATCACGTTATTAAGATGAACTAATCCAATAGTTCCAGTGTGTTTACCTGCCAAGTCTGTCTGCTGAGAATGGCTGAACTTCCTTTCTGATATAAAGTCATTAACCTTTGGAAGCTGCCATGTGGAGTGCACAGAAGACGGTATGAGCTGAGATGGAAGTATTATTTCACTTTGTGAATGTTTTGGAAAATGCATTAGGTTAAAGAAATGTGTTGGTGTGTGTCTGTGTTCAGGGGATTTGTTGGAGTCATTTTTTATTTCATTTTTTACTTTGATAGAAAACAACTCAGGCATGTGTGCAGCTTGACTGTATCTATAGAGGGAGAAGGAAGATTCTACCTACAGACTAAAGGTATATGCTTCTGCCAATAATAATACAAAAGTCTCTGAATAAGCACATATTATTTGAAATAAAATATTAATCATCAAACTCAGTGTTCAGTGAATGCAGACCATGTAATTTAGGGGAGTTTCACTTTTTTCATAGGCATTCAGATGAAATTATGAAACCTTTTGATTACATCCTTTGAACATTCAAATCACATGAACTATTTTATGCACTAGGCTCTTAAGATACCAAGCTCTTCGAATGTGAAAGCTAAACCCTCAGTTATGTAGTGGTGGTCTAGTTTCCAGACCAATTATTGATCTGTCACTACCGTAGAGACTATGTGGAGGGCAGTGTATGCCATGCTTTAGAGGCAGACAGGCTTAGACCAGTAGGCTTTCACAAAGCCTACTGCAGAGTTATACAGTACAGTGGATCTGTGTTTCCCTAACATGGTCAAGTGACAGACGGAAGAGGTGAGACAGATAGGCAGGGAGGGTCAGCCAGGCCAGCCCAGCCATGGACCAGACCAGAGAGTTCAACTCAGGGGTGAGAGAGAGACTCCACTCATTTCAATCCAACACTGGATGATGGACTCTGGGGAAAGTGTGATGCCATGTATTGGTACGGAAACAGCCAGAGCACTCAGTCACAAGATGTTAGGTTTAGCCTGCATCCCAAATGGCCACCAATCCCCTTTGTAGCGCTCTAGTTTGACAAGGGCCCAAATGGCTCTGTAGTGCACTATATACAGTAGGAAATAGGGTGGTATTTGGGACACATTTTTGTACTGACACACGACAGCCACAGCTTGTGGGCAATGGTCAGAAAATGTACTTCTCCTATAGGACGATTTATTTATTATATCAGTCACCTCGACATGACCAAACTTCTTGATTCCCTGTTGGGGGGATAATTCAAAGGGATGTATGAGTGAAATGCATTTTATTTTATTTTTATTTAACCTTTATTTAACTAGGCAAGTCAGTTAAGAACAATTTCTTATTTACAATGACTGCCAAACCCTAACCCGGATGAGGCTGGGCCAGTTGTGCGACGCCCTACGCATGATGAAGGGATGAAAGGAAGAAGAGTCCACTGGGCAAAAACTGGTTGAATCAATATTTCCATGTAATTTCAACGCAAATGCAATGTGATAATGTTGACTCAATGTGGGCGTCATCAACATAAGAGCATTTAGTATTTTTTACTCACCTAACTTTAAACCTAAATCCAATAACATAGTGAATTGTTTTGTTGATTTCACGTTGAATTCACATTAGTTGAAAACTGAACCAAATGTAAATCAAACCTAGATGTTGATCTGTGCCCAGTGGGAGGGGTGCTGCTGCTTACTCAACCCAGAAGTAAATGTGGGTGGAAGTCTGTAAAACGTTGCCTTGGATCCCCACCCAGTGGCTGTTTATGCTCCAGGTCCTGCTGCCAAGCTGTGAGGTCATGCTGAAGAAAGGTCCTTACAGACGGAGGACCGGATCCACCCACAGATAGAGGGGTTAGAAGGAATAGACTGGTAAATCCCACACGCCCACTCGGTTTATTATGGATACTAGAAACACAGTCTACATGGAGCCTGTGTGGTTATCCTGTGATGCAGCTTTCCACTTTTTATTGTTTTATATTTTTTATAAATAAACAAGATACATACACACAGACATAAACAGCCTAACATCAACATGACCTTCCTGTCCCTACTCCATCCTCTCCCCTCCAGAGGTAGTGTCACACCCTGGTCAAAGTATTTTGTGTTTATCTTTATTTATTTGGTCAGGCCAGGGTGTGGCATGGGTTTTTGTATGTGGTGTGTATGTATAGGGATTGTAGCTAGTGGGGTGTTCTAGCTAAGTCTATGGCTGTCTGAAGTGGTTCTCAATCAGAGGCAGGTGTTTATCGTTGTCTCTGATTGGGAACCATATTTAGGCAGCCATATTCTTTGAGTTTGTGGTGGGTGATTGTCCTTAGTGTCCTGATGTCATTGTTCTGTGTTAGGTTACACAAGTATAGGCTGTTTCGGTTTTCGTTAAGTTTATTGTTTTGATAGTGTTTGTGTTTAGTGTGTTACTTCATTAAACATGGATTGCAATAGACACGCCGCATTTTGGTCCGACTCTCCTTCTCACCAAGAAAACCGTTACAGAATCACCCACCACAAAGGGACCAAGCAGCGTGTCAACAGGCAAGAACAGCCCAAAGTGGAGTACAGTATGGACTATACTTCTTGGGAGGAGATAGACAGGTGGGCGGTCGACCCAGGGAGAGTGCCGGAGCCCGCCTGGGATTCGATGGAGCAGTGCGCGGAAGGATATAGGAGAATGGAGTTTGCGAAGCAAGCAAGGCGGCGCGGACGGAGGCCCCATAGTCAGCCCCAAAAATTTCTTGGGGGGGGGCTCAGGGAGAGCGTGGCAGAGTCAGGAGCCAGACCTGAGCCAACTCTCCCTGTTTATCGTGAGGAGCCAAGGAGGAGACCAGAACCAGAGCCGGTGTTGGAGGTGAGCGAAACAGAGACTGTGAAGGAGTTAATGGGGAAATTGGAGGAGAGAGAAATGAGGGAGTTGCTGTGTTGGTGTTTTAAACATGGAATTCGCCCGACGGAGCGTGTCGGGGATTTGATGGCACCTGGGTCAGCGCTCCATACTCGTCCTGAGGTGCGTGTTAGTCGGCTGGTGAAGATGGTGCCAGTCTCACGTACCAGGCCTCCTGTGCACCTCCCTAGCCTTGCACGTCCTGTGCCAGCACCGCTCTCAAGATCTCCAGTACGCCTTCACGGTCTAACCCATCCTGTGCCACCTCCACACCCCAGCCCTCCGGTAGCAGCTCCCCGCACCAGGCTTCCTGTGCGTGTCCTCGGCCCAGTACCACCAGTGCCAGCACCACGCATCAGGCCTACAGTGCGCCTCGCCTGTCCAGCGCTGTCGGAGCCCTCCTCCTCTCCAGCGCTGTCGGAGTCTCCCGCCTGTTTAGCGCTGTTAGAGCCTTCCTTCTCTACAGCGCTGCCGGAGTCTCCCGCCTGTTCAGAACTGCCAGTTAGCATAGAGCTGCCAGTTAGCATAGAGCTGCCAGTTAGCATAGAGCTGCCAGTTAGCAAGGAGCTGCCAGTTAGCAAGGAGCTGCCAGTCTGCAAGGAGCTGCCAGTCTGCAAGGAGCTGCCAGTCTGCAAGGAGCTGCCAGTCTGCAAGGAGCTGCCAGTCTGCAAGGAGCCGCCAGAGCTGCCAGTCTGCAAGGAGCCGCCAGAGCTGCCAGTCTGCAAGGAGCCGCCAGAGCTGCCAGTCTGCAAGGAGCCGCCAGGGCCGCCAGTCAGTATGGAGCAGCCAGGGCCGCCAGTCAGCATGGAGCAGCCAGGGCCGCCAGTCAGCATGGAGCAGCCAGTCAGCATGGAGCAGCCAGAGCAGCCAGTCAGCATGGAGCAGCCAGAGCTGCCAGTCAGCATGGAGCAGCCAGTCAGCATGGAGCAGCCAGAGCTGCCAGTCGACCAGACTCTTCCAGAGCTGCCAGTCGACCAGACTCTTCCAGAGCTGCCAGTCGACCAGACTCTTCCAGATCTGCCAGTCGACCAGACTCTTCCAGATCTGCCAGTCGACCAGACTCTTCCAGATCTGCCAGTCGACCAGACTCTTCCAGATCTGCCAGTCGACCAGACTCTTCCAGATCTGCCAGTCGACCAGACTCTTCCAGATCTGCCAGTCGACCAGGATCTGCCGAAACCGCCAGCCAGCCAGGTAGATTCATCAACTTGCCTGAGCTTCCTCTCACTCCTGAGCTTCCTCTCACTCCTGAGCTTCCTCTCACTCCTGAGCTTCCCCTCAGTCCCGAGCTGCCTCAGTCCCGAGCTGCCCCTCAGTCC
This sequence comes from Oncorhynchus mykiss, assembly GCF_013265735.2. Lineage (NCBI taxonomy): Eukaryota > Metazoa > Chordata > Actinopteri > Salmoniformes > Salmonidae > Oncorhynchus > Oncorhynchus mykiss. Next base: position 59,758,228 of record NC_048582.1, on the reverse strand, counting down.
CGATCTGCTCCTCAGTCCAGTGGGGTTCTGGGTGAGGACTACTAGGCCATGGTCGGCGGCGAGGGTGGACTATCCAGGGACGCGAGGAGAAGGGACTAAGACATTGATTGAGTGGGGTCCACGTCCCGCGCCGGAGCCGCCACCATGGACAGACGCCCACCCGGACCCTCCCTATTGTTTTGAGGTGCGTTCGGGAGTCCGCACCTTAGGGGGGGGGGTTCTGTCACACCCTGGTCAAAGTATTTTGTGTTTATCTTTATTTATTTGGTCAGGCCAGGGTGTGGCATGGGTTTTTGTATGTGGTGTGTATGTATAGGGATTGTAGCTAGTGGGGTGTTCTAGCTAAGTCTATGGCTGTCTGAAGTGGTTCTCAATCAGAGGCAGGTGTTTATCGTTGTCTCTGATTGGGAACCATATTTAGGCAGCCATATTCTTTGAGTTTGTGGTGGGTGATTGTCCTTAGTGTCCTGATGTCATTGTTCTGTGTTAGGTTACACAAGTATAGGCTGTTTCGGTTTTCGTTAAGTTTATTGTTTTGATAGTGTTTGTGTTTAGTGTGTTACTTCATTAAACATGGATTGCAATAGACACGCCGCATTTTGGTCCGACTCTCCTTCTCACCAAGAAAACCGTTACAGGTAGGCAGGCCTATAGCATAAAGCCCTCAAAACCAACTCTGAACCTCCAAGCCAGTTCCACTGCATTTTTTCATTGATCCCCTTTAATCAGGACTGATTTACACCTGGGACACCATGTGGGTGCAATTAATTGTCAGATTAATTAATTAATTAGTTAGTTAGTTAATTAATTAATTAACAGAAAAACAGCAGGCTCTGGACCTCGTAGGTTAAGAGTTGAATACCTCTGGCCTGAAGTCTATTAAATCGGGGGGCTAAGGTCAGTTTGTTATATCTGGAGTATTTCTCCTGTCTTATCCGGTGTCCTGTGTGAATTTAAGTATGCTCTCTCTAATTCTTTCTTTCTTTCTCTCTCTCTCTCGGAGGACCTGAGCCCTAGGACCATGCCTCAGGACTATCTGTCCTGATGACTCCTTGCTGTCCCCAGTCCACCTGGCCGTGCTGCTGCTACAGTTTCAACTGTTCTGCCTGCGGCTATGGAACCCTGACCTGTTTACCGGACGTGCTGCCTGTCCCAGACCTGCTGTTTTCAACTCTCTAGAGGCAGCAGGAGCGGTAGAGATACTCTGAATGATCAGCTATGAAAAGCCAACTGACATTTACTCCTGAGGTGCTGACCTGTTGCACCCTCGACAACCACTGTGAATATTATTATTTGACCCTGCTGGTCATCTATGAACATTTGAACATCTTGGCCATGTTCTGTTATAATCTCCACCCGGGACAGCCAGAAGAGGACTGGCCACCCCTCATAGCCTGTTTCTTCCTAGGTTTTGTCCTTTCTAGGGAGTTTTTCCTAGCCACCTTGCTTCTACACCTGTATTGCTTGCTGTTTGGGGTTTTAGGCTGGGTTTCTGTACAGCACTTTGAGATATCAGCTGATGGAAGAAGGGCTTAATAAATATTTTGATTTGATTTGATTTGAAATGGCAAATGGGCCTACTGAATGATGCAATTCAGGGGTAGGCAACTCTGTTCCTGGAGTGCCGCAGGTACTGCAGGATTTTATCCCAACTAGGCACCACACCTGACCAACTGAGCTAATTGATCAGTTCAGTGACTGCCTGAATTCAACACGCCTGGTCTTCCAAGTCAGTTACATCAGAATGTATGAAGTGCCTGCGGCCCTCCAGGACCAGGGTTGCCTACCCCTGATGTAGTTGCCTACATAGCAACACAAATAATAAGAAAAGAAAGCAATGCATTGGAGATGTGTATTACAGATCATTCTTCTTTTTCATTTTTAGATAGTCATAAGATTCATACGGAGCATAATCTTTTCTGCACAAAATAAATATGTACATTTACTTTCTCAAAATACAGTGTTTGTATCCCAAATGGCACCACATTCCTGATTTAGTGCACTGCTTTTTACCAGTGTCCTATGGGTCCTGGTCAAAAGTTGTGCACTATATACGGAATAGGGTTCCATTTGGAATGTCCATCCTATTTATTTTTCCCAAGGGCAGCTGTAAAGGGTGTAATGCTGCCACCAGGAGGCGCCTAAAATTCTGTTACTCCAAGTTCTCCTCAAACTTTGGTTACTGCTCTGTGTCATCTTTGAGCTTCCAGCACTTTCAATTGTATTATTAAACGAATACATGATTATTTGGTATACTACATGCAATCGCTTTTATGAAAAAATACTTTTCTTACTAGCACTGACTGCTGATAAGTACTTTGAGGATAAATGTACTTGATACCATTGTGAAATGTTGTTGTCCCACCTAGCTATCTTAAGATGAACGCACTAATAAGCGCATCTGCTAAATTACTCAAATGTAAAAGTGTAAAATGTTTGATTTCTATAGACTTCCAACCAATTACCATTATGGTGACTGAATATTGCCTTAGAACAACAGGCTTATGCAGCATATGAGGTAATGGACTGATTAGCACATGGGATCCATGGTTCTCTATATAAAAGTAATTTAAATAAAACAGTGAATTGCCAGTAAATTGCCTAACCCATTGTTCTGCCACTAATACAGTGGCCTGACTAGAAACTCATCGCACAGCTCGAGCACTCCTCTGAGTTCGAACCCAGAGGTTTTTTTTGTAATAGAAAATAAATCACTAAGTCTATTACAGAAGGAACATTTTCGCGGCATTTGCTGGTGGTTTTATCTCATGACAAAGTGACAAAAAACAGGGATACATTTTTTTATGTGATTAAACTTAGGAACGGTCTTTTCTGAAATGCGTCTTTTTTTGTTGTTGACAAAAGCGAGGAGTGGAAACTTCAAAGTAACCATTTACATACAACTACGGGAACATTTTCTTTCCCTCTAAATCCTTCTTAATGCTTCCTCCATTTCTGGTCCATGGGTGTTCAATTGGATTGGAAGAATTGTGTCACTGTTCGCCTCCTTTCCAACGCTAGCATTCCGTCACCTCATCTAAGGACAGGGAGATAGATAGGTATATTTGGGACCCGATTCAGGAAACTAGGCATATGTGGCAAGTCACGACTTCACGTAAAAAATATTTTTTTTTTATCAAAATGAGTTATTTGGCAGAAATGCCTTCTAGAACATGTGAACTTCCATGTGCCTTAATAACAAACTTGTATGCCATCTGTAAATACGAATAAAATTGTTAAATTACGAGCCGAATCCAGGTGGTGAGTCACATTTATGACATCCTCTCTGATACCACGTCCTCGGTAATGGATGATTTACCCTGAAGTCCTAATAGAGTACCAGCCAGACATATTGCACGTTTACTATTTATATCCACGCTGAATGGGCTGGCAGTTACCTTTTGATGACTTCCATAAATATGTATAGCCTCCGAATCACAGAGCTACAGCTTTTCTCTATTGGGATGATTGAATAAGGGGGAAAAGCACAGGGCAGGTACAATGGTGGGGGTGAAAGAAAGGCTACAAGGTTGTTTTATGAAACTCCACATGAGAAGATTTATTAAACTTTTGTCATGTCTTACATGGTACAGAGCAACACTGAAAACAATAAAAATATGCATGTGTACCGATTCTGCTGCCAAAACTAATATTTACACATTAAATAAAAATGCATGAGCGTGAACAGAACACATTGTTACTTTTCTATTGAGTTGGTTTCTCAACAGAAACTTGCAAGTTAGGGTTCATGTCAAAACATCAAAATAGATTGGAAATGTCATGTTATTGTATATTGGGTGGGAATGTACCTGCAGTTGTGTCAGTATTCTGTATCACAGATTACATTGTTGTGTTGACTTTCCGATACTGTATATACAGACTCTGGTAAAGAGGTTAATGTAAATATAGTTTGTTGACTTCCTTCTAAGGCCAGCAAAGTAATGAATGTGCTGCCATAACTCTCTCCATCTATTAAGTGGGGCAGAAGGTACACTAGTTGTTTAGAGCATTGGGCCAGTAACGAAAGGTCGCTGGTTCGAATCCCTGAGCCGTGCTGGTGAAAAATCAGAGCAAGGCACTTAACCCTAATTGCGCCTGTAAGTTGCTTTGGATAAGAGTGTATGTAAAATTTAATGGTTACTACCCTCCTCTAGTCCGGCTGTTCTGAAGGGGCTGAAAATAACCCAGTCAAAGCAAGATAAGAGAAAGTTAAAGATTTAGGGTGGAAAGGAAGTGGGATAGGGAGAGAAACAGGTATCAAGCTCTTGGATGAGAAGGGGCATGGTGACAATGCAAGCATACATGAAAAAAAAGAGGACACACATTCAGTTCTTATTCCTGTTTAGTAACAGGATTATATTTAGAGGCAAAGTGGAATTTCAGGACAAATGGGAGAAAAGCAACGGAGCGTACAGACAAAAATGTCTTGAGTTATTTTATTATATCCATTATGTCATGGTGTGAAAACTTAATATAAAGTTAAGCAAAGGTTTTTGTTAAAATGTACTATGTTGAAAACACAAAACAATACATAAATTATTTTGTTAATATTGCTTAACAATTTAAACAGTGCCTCAGTATAACTTCATCATAAATGGTGGAAAACAGTAAACTGTTAAAGTATTTAAAAAAATCTAAAATACATTAAAAAAAATCTACAAAAATATATTTTTATATTGTATGATAGTTGCCATGGTAAATGTATACTACAATACAAACTGTCTTGAGAAACGTACTCAGCAAAAATACTGCTGGTGTAGGTCGATTCACATTTGATTGATTGGTTTGCTATTTTCAACTATGCATCACCATGAACCATTACAGACAAGGCAGTGCAAGTAGCAAGTCAATTATGGTGCAGTAAAAAAAATACAATTCAACATGTCAATGTTAGTTCAATTATAGTCAATTCATGTGCCCCTTTGAATAAAATCACTGAATCAAATTGTTGACCATTTAATATTGTTATTAGGCTTTATTCTAATACGGTTTTTGGAAGTTGTTCTCATCATGCCTGCTCTTCTGCCTGTTTTTCTGCTTATCCATGGTTTCCCAGCTGAAACAAAGAAAATGACATATCATCATACAGGTCATTATTACATCCCAGTAAGGTGCAGAACGTTCCGTTTGCATGCTGGTGGGCAGAGAGACCCTCAGCTCTGCTAAAACCATCTAAAACTATTGAAAAGTATGTGCAGATTAACCTAAACCACACATACCTGTCAGTTATAATACACTTTTATTTTACTGAAATATCCAATTAATGTGGCCAATATTGAGAGATTGAGATGTAATCCAGCTGTTTTGGGGCACTGTACTTCATTGAAAGCCGGCCGCGCTTAATCCACAGTTAAAAAAGGACAAAGTCAAAAAGCATGTTACTTATAATGTGATCCAAAATTAGCCAGTCCTCCAGTCACACAATGACCTCAAACACAACCTGTTACTCGGACACTAGCTGGCGCTAACGAAAAGGCCTGTAGCCATTACTGCAATCATGGGGAACATGCAAAAGGTTGTTGAGCTGGCAGATGTAATAAGTCTATTGGTCATTATATTCAAAAACACCCCCTCCTTTCCTCCCAGTTATATCTTCAGATAAACAGAGAACACTCTGGGTGTGGGTGTGTGTGTGTGTGTGTGTGTGTGTGTGTGTGTGTGTGCGTGTGTGTGTGTGTGTGTGTGTGTGTGTGTGTGTGTGTGTGTGTGTGTGTGTGTGTGTGTGTGTGTGTGTGTGTGTGTGTGATGACCACTATCATACCTTTAGCACAGACGTCCATGCAGCTTTGTCTGGATATAAAGTTGTTGCTGCTTCCTCCACAACCTGAATAGATGAACTGCTCACACATCCTGGAGGCTGAGTTGTAGTAGTAGCGCGGTATAGATGCAGCACACCCTCCTTTATCCAGGGGATCCAGGCAGAGCACAGGAGTAGCTGTCAAGCACATAAAACAACTATAAGAACTCTGGGAGAGAGTAGGCTACTCTTCAGCTAACATTAACCAAGACACTCATCTCTGGTAGTAACCTAGCCTGGGTGCCAGTCTGTTTGGTAATGTAACCTAGCCTGGGTGCCAGCCTGTTTGGTAATGTAACCTAGCCTGGGTGCCAGCCTGTTTGGTAATGTAACCTAGCCTGGGTGCCAGCCTGTTTGGTAATGTAACCTAGCCTGGGTGCCAGCCTGTTTGGTAATGTAACCTAGCCTGGGTGCCAGCCTGTTTCTGATCTGTCGCCAACTCCTTATGGAACTCTCGTGCCAAACATGACAAGGAGTGGCCAGGAGTTGAACAGCTAAACAGACGGGTAACCAGGCTACATCTCTATTTTCTTAATAACGTAAGTATATCGAAAGAGGATACTGGATGGAATCATTTCAGAATAATATTGTTATAGAAAAACAGGACAATAGGCAGAGAGTAGGCTACTCTTCAGCTTGCTTTGTCTCATTTTCGACCGAGAGGCTCATCCCCGGCTTCTGAACATAAACAGACGCACAACTGAGTGAAATGTATGGAATAATTTCAGGACAATGCCTGAGAGAATTAAGGCACTCGGATACTGTGTGACTCTTGAGTATAGTATTGATAGAAGAGACTGTTAGAGTGTCAGGATTGGTCCTTATGGTACTGGTCCTTCTTTGTTTTTTTTGTTTTGTATCCCCTTTTTCTCCCTAATTTTGTGATATCCAATCACAATCTCGTCTCATCACTGGAACTCCCCAACGGGCTCGGGAGAGGCGAAGATCGAGTTATGTGTCCTCCGAAACATGACCCGCCCAACCTCGCTTCTTAATACTTAACTTGTAAGCCAGCCGCACCAATGTGACGGAGGAAACACTGTTCAACTGACAACCGAAGTCAGCCTGCTGGTGCCCGGCCCACCACAAGGAGTCGCTAGAGCGCGATGAGCCTGGGATCGAACCCCAGGCTGTAGTGCCTTAGATTGCTGCGCCACTTGGGAGGCTGGTACTGGTCCTTCTACCTAGTTTGAGTATAGTATTGATTAGAGGTCGACCGATTCATTGGAATGGCCGATTAATTAGGGCCAATTTCAAGTTTTCATAACAATCGGAAATCTGTATTTTTGGACACCGATTTGGCCGATTAAAAAAAATAAAATCTTACACCTTTATTTAACTAGGCAAGTCAGTTGAGAACACATTCTTACTTTCAATGACAGCCTAGGAATTGTGGGTTAACTGCCTCGTTCAGGGACAGAACGACAGATTTTCACCTTAACAGCTCGGGGGATTCGATCTTGCAACCTTACAGTTAACTAGTCCAACGCTCTAACCACCTGCCTCACGAGGAGCCTGCCTGATACGCGAATGCAGTAAGCCAAGGTAAGTTGCTAGCTAGCATTAAACTTATCTTATAAAAATCAATCAATCAATCACATTCCCTAGTTAACTACACATGGTTGATGATATAACTAGTTTATCTAGCGTGTCCTGCGTTGCATATAATCGATGCGGTGCGTATCATTGCTCCAATGTTTACCTAACCATGAACATCAATGCCTTTCTTAAAGTCAATACACAGAAGTATATATTTTTTAACTTGCATATTTAGCTAAAATAAATCCAGGTTAGCAGGCAATATTAACCAGGTGAAATTGTGTCACTTCTCTTGGGTTCATTGCACGCAGAGTCAGTGTATATGCAACAGTTTGGGCCGCCTAATTTGCCAGAATTATACGTAATTATGACATAACATTGAAGGTTGTGCAATGTAACAGGAACATTTAGACTAATGGATGCCACCCCTTAGATAAAATATGGAACGGTTCCGTATTTCACTGAAAGAATAAACGTTTTGTTTTTGAGATAGTTTCCGGATTCGACCATATTAATGACCTAAGGCTCGTATTTCTGTGTGTTATTATGTTATAACTAAGTCTCTGATTTGATTGAGCAGTCTGACTGAGCGGTGGTAGGCAGCAGCAGGCTCGTAAGCATTTATTCAAACAGCACTTTCGTGCGTTTTGCCAGCAGCTCTTCGTTGTGCGTCAAGCATTGCGCTGTTTATGACTTCAAGTCTATCAACTCCATAGATTAGGCTGGTGTAACCGATGTGAAATGGCTAGCTAGTTAGCGGTGTGCGCTCTAATAGCGTTTCAAACTTCACTCGCTCTGAGACTTGGAGTGGTTGTTCCCCTTGCTCTGCATGGGTAACGCTGCTTCGAGGGTGGCTGTTGTCATTGTGTTCCTGGTTCGAGCCCAGGGAGGAGCGAGAAGAGGGACGGAAGCTATACTGTTACACTGGCAATCCTAAAGTGCCTATAAGAACATCCAATAGTCAAAGGTAAATGAAATACAAATGGTATAGAGAGAAATAGTCCTATAACTCCTATAATAACTACAACCTAAAACTTCTTACCTGGGAATATTGAAGACACATGTTAAAATGAACCACCAGCTTTCATATGTTCTCATGTTCTGAGCAAGGAACTTAAACGTTAGCTTTCTTACATAGCACATATTGCACTTTTACTTTCTTCTCCAACACTTTGTTTTTGCATTATTTAAACCAAATTAAACACGTTTCATAATTTATTTGAGGCTAAATTGATTTTATTTATGTATTATATTAAGTTAAAATAAGTGTTCATTCAGTATTGTTGTAATTGTCATTATTACAAATAAAATATATTTTTTTAAATCGGCCAATTAATCGGTATGAACTTTTTTTGGTCCTCCAATAATCGGTATCGGTATTGAAAAATCATAATCGGTCGACCTCTAGTATTGATCAGTGGAGGCTGCTGAGGGGAGGACAGCTCATAATAATGGCTGGAATGGAGCAAACGGAATGGCATCAAACACATGTGTTCAATGTATTTGGTACCATCCCACCTATTCCGCTCCAGCCATTACCACGAGCCCGTCCTCCCCAATTAAGGTGCAACCAACCTCCTGTGGTATTGATAGAGGTGACCGTTAGAGCGTCAGGGTTGGTCCTTTTGTACTGGTCCTTCTATCCAGTTTCATTTCCTGATTACTCATCAACTATTGCATGTCATCATGGCCAGAATTTTGATGAGGATGTGGCTGGTTGCAATCAAATTGCCAAATTTCATGAAAAAGCTTCCTCTAATCTTGTTTCTACATCATTCCAAAGTAATACAGCGTTAATAACGCAATAGAGTGAACACCTTTATTTAACTAGGCAAGTCAGTTACAAACAATTCTTATTTGCAATGATGACCTACTCTGGCCAAACCCCGACGATGCTGGGCCAATTGTGCACCGCCCTATAAGCCTATGCTCAACACTGGATGTGGAAATATTTTCCCTATTGTGGTCTGCAGTACTCCATGCAAGACAACAGGTCCTGAAAGCGGTTCGCGTTGCCCTGGCAGCCTCCGTAGACGAACTGCTCACACTGCATGGTGGTCATGTTGAAGAAGTAGCTCAAGAAATAGCCCTCACAGGGACCCATCTCTTTCTGGAACGTGCAGATCTGGGGGACCTCTGGTGGGGTGGAGAAGGTGAAAAGAAACACATTCTTATAGGAACTATTGAAAAATGAAATGGGTCACATTGTATCGTCTTTTATCCTGAATTGGTTTGGATTTCCATTTCTTAACCCCAAAACTTTTCAAAAGTGCTGTCGGCTATATGTTCATACAATTCATAACTTAGAATTGTTTAAGATGACATAAAATAAATGGCCTATAGTCTAAATTAAAAAATAAAACTGAACTTGATGAATATTTAAATGCAAAGAAAAACTACTGAGAATACCACACAAAAACAGACTTGTATAAACAAATAAAAACGTACTTGGTATTCTAAAACATGCTATCTGACACGCCAGAAAACTCTTGAAGTTGTTTGCATTCCCTTGGCACCCTCCATAGACAAACTCTTCGCATTGTTGAGTGAAAGTATTGTAGTAGTAACGTTGGAGATATACTTTGCAAGGTCCCTCATCTACTTGAAGTAGACACACCTCTGAAATGAGCAGAAACACACAACATCAACACTAATGCTGGCTGCAAAATTAGGTCAAGGAATCTCTGAAGTACAGATTCATGTCGACAACAACTTTATCACTACTGAAAAGTCATGAGCCAACGCCCATCGATTGATTATGATTGCAAAGTATTTTGGCGTCGAGAAAAACGAATAAAATATTAATGTGGCTATTACCAGTTACGGTATTAAAAATACATACAATCATTTTTCTTTACCTTGTTTCGGTGAAAATGCAACAACGTAACAAAAAGAGCATGAAAGGATCAGAAAAATCAATGAACTGTGCTCCATGTTTGTAGATTTTTCCCAAGTTCAATTCTCCTTAATTAACTCTTCTAACTTTTCGCACCATCAGTACAGCCATTTATACTCTTGTAAACGCTTTCCCAAACGGCACGAGGGGCGGGCTATAATGGCTAATTTCCATACAAACCCGAAGTAGGAACGACCTGATTAATGTTTTGATCTGCATCATAGACAACGTCACGTTCATACACTGTTGAACTAATAACGCAATATGTCAAACGTCCTTCATCGCGCGCAATAGATACGGTCCAAACATTGATGTGGAAAGAGACTACAATAAATGTAGGCTAGTCTGGGAATGAAACTATTATGGGAGTATCCTGAGAATAAGGATTTGTTAACAGATTTATGACCATATGTGTCATAACATATGACAATGTTAATTATTGTTTTTCTTCTAGTTTATTTAACTTGTGAAATCAGTTAAGAACTAATCATAATTTACAATGACGGCCTACCCCGGTCAAACCGCTGGGCTGGGCCAATTGTGCGCTGCCCTATGGCACAGCCCAATCACAGCCAGATATGATTCAGCCTGGATTCGAACCAGGGACTATAATGACGCCTCTTGCACTGAGATGCAGTGCCTTAGACCGCTGCACCACTCACTTTGCAAAGTGGTTTCTAGTAATTAATTATAACAAATGATTAGATCTAGAATTTGAGAGTTTATTTATTAATGTGGGCTACAGGCTTTTAACGTTCTATTCGGTTCATGTTTAAGGCCTAAATCTAATTCAGATGAATGAAATTCAAATCAAATCCAATTTTATTTGTCACATACACATGGTTAGCAGATGTTAATGCGAGTGTAGCGAAATGCTTGTGATTCTAGTTCCGACAATGCAGTAATAACCAACAAATAATCTAGCTAACAATTCCAAAACTACTACCTTATAGAGACAAGTGTAAGGGGATAAAGAATATGTACATAAAGATATATGAATGAGTGATGGTACAGAGCGGCATAGGCAAGATACAGTAGATGGTATCGAGTACAGTATATACATATGAGATGAGTATGTAAACAAAGTGGCATAGTTAAAGTGGCTAGTGATACATGTATTACATAAAGATGCAGTAGATGATATAGAGAACAGTATATACATATGAAATGAATAATGTAGGGTATGTAAACATTATATTAGGTAGCATTGTTTAAAGTGGCTAGTGATATATTTTACATAATTTCCCATCAATTCCCATTATTAAAGTGGCTGGAGTTAAGTTAGTGTGTTGGCAGCAGCCACTCAATGTTAGTGGTGGCTGTTTAACAGTCTGATGGCCTTGAGATAGAAGCTGTTTTTCAGTCTCTCGGTCCCAGCTTTGATGCACCTGTACTGACCTCACCTTCTGGATGATAGCGGGGTGAACAGGCAGTGGCTCGGGTGGTTGTTGTCCTTGATGATCTTTATGGCCTTCCTGTGACATCGGGTGGTGTAGGTGTCCTGGAGGGCAGGTAGTTTGCCCCCGGTGATGCGTTGTGCAGACCTCACTACCCTCTGGAGAGCCTTACGGTTGATACAGCCCGTCAGGAGGCTCTCGATTGTGCATCTGTAGAAGTTTGTGAGTGCTTTTGGTGACAAGCCAAATTTCTTCAGTCTCCTGAGGTTGAAGAGGCGCTGCTGCGCCTTCTTCACGATGCTGTCTGTGTGGGTGGACCATTTCAGTTTGTCTGTGATGTGTACGCAGAGGAACTTAAAACTTACTACCCTCTCCACTACTGTTCCATCGATGTGGATAGGGGGGTGTTCCCTCTGTTGTTTCCTGAAGTCCACAATCATCTCCTTAGTTTTGTTGACGTTGAGTGTGAGGTTATTTTCCTGACACCACACTCCGAGGGCCCTCACCTCCTCCCTGTAGGCCGTCTCGTCGTTGTTGGTAATCAAGCCTACCACTGTTGTGTTGTCCGCAAACTTGATGATTGAGTTGGAGGCGTGCGTGGCCACGCAGTCGTGGGTGAACAGGGAGTACAGGAGAGGGCTCAGAATGCACCCTTGTGGGGCCCCAGTGTTGAGGATCAGCGGTGTGGAGATGTTGTTGCCTACCCTCACCACCTGGGGGCGGCCCGTCAGGAAGTCCAGAACCCAGTTGCACAGGGCGGGGTCGAGACCCAGGGTCTCGGGCTTGATGACGAGCTTGGAGGGTACTATGATGTTAAATGCCGAGCTGTAGTCGATGAACAGCATTCTTACATAGGTATTCCTCTTGTCCAGATGGGTTAGGGCAGTGTGCAGTGTGGTTGAGATTGCATCATCTGTGGACCTATTTGGGCGGTAAGCAAATTGGAGTGGGTCTAGGGTGTCAGGTAGGGTGGAGGTGATATGGTCCTTGACTAGTCTCTCAAAGCACTTCATGATGACGGAAGTGAGGGCTACGGGGCGGTAGTCGTTTAGCTCAGTTACCTTAGCTTTCTTGGGAACAGGAACAATGGTGGCCCTCTTGAAGCATGTGGGAACAACAGACTGGGATAGGGATTGATTGAATATGTCCGTAAACATACCAGCCAGCTGGTCTGCGCATGCCTTGCGAGGGTTAACACGTTTAAATGTTTTCCTCACGTCAGCTGCAGTGAAGGAGGGTCCGCATATTTTGGTTGCGGGCGTGTCAGTGGCACTGTATTGTCCTCAAAGCGGGCAAAAAAGTGATTTAGTCTGCCTGGGAGCAAGACATCCTGGTCCGTGACGGGGCTGGTTTTCTTTTTGTAATCCGTGATTGACTGTAGACCCTGCCACATACCTCTTGTGTCTGAGCTGTTGAATTGAGATTCTACTTTGTCTCTATACTGACCCTTAGCTTGTTTGATTGCCTTGCGGCGGGAATAGCTACACTGTTTGTATTCGGTCATGTTTCCGGTCACCTTGCCCTGATTAAAAGGGCAAGGTGTGTGTGTAAATAGTCCACACACTCACTACAAAATATTGCCTTGTCTCTAAGGAAGTGATACAGTATAAAACATTAACACATTGAGCTTATGTCATTCTTTATTGTGTCATAGTCCCCATCACATCTGGATGTTTGCCAATAAAAAAAAACAATCACAACTCTGGGCATCCATGCAGGATCTGCCTTGGTGAACTTTATTAGCTTTTCTCTTTACATCAGTAGAAATGTAAACCGGTGGGAACTCTAAAAGGTATGAAGATACATGTTTCAAAAAGGACCAACTCAGTGGCCTTGTAGTTAGTGTCCACCCTGAGATCGGAAGACTGTACAAATATGGCCCAATTCCTCTCAAGCTGCCTCAACGCTATGAGCCGTTCCGGCTTGCACATGCCAAGGCTTGTGCAAGGCTACTTAGCTTTCAACAAGGAGAGTGGAGTGAGAAAATGTCATATGAGCTGCTTTATAATGTGTCCTATTTCTGTCCTAACCGACAACTGGTTCCCTGGATGCATAAAAACAACAACACTCTCCCCCTCATTGAGATTTTGTCCTTTGATAGACCCCTACTAAATGTCCATGAATTATAATCCACCAGTGGAGGCTGCTGAGGGGAGGACGGCTCATAATAATGGCTGGAATGGAGTAAATGGAATGGTATCAAACACGTCAAAGATGTGGTTTCCATGTGGTTGATAACACTCCATTGACTCCATTTCAGCCATTATTATGAGCTGGCCTCCCCTCAGCAGCCTCCACTGTAATCCACATAATAATTCAAATACATTGTTGCTGTAGCAAACTGTCTTAAATTAAGATCCTACATCTGTACCTGACCTGTATTTGATGTAATATTGAATAAGAGTCTTGGTCAAAGAAGAAAGGCCTATTTCCTAATACATATCAATTACATAAGTAGAGAACTATATCCCATAATGACAAAGCAAAAACAGTATTTTTTAAACATTTTTGCAAATGTATTAAAAATGAAGAAAAATTTGCTTATTTACATAAGTATTCAGACCCTTTGCTATGAGACTCGAAATTGAGCTCAGATGCATCCTATTTCCATTGGTTATCCTTGAGATTTTTCTAGAACTTGATTGGAGTCCACCTGTGGTAAATTACATTGATTGGACATGATTTGGAAAGGCCCACCCATGTCCATATAAGGTCCCACAGTTGATAGTGCACGTCAGAGCAAAGACCAAACCATAAGGTCGAAGGAATTGTCCGTAGAGCTCCGAGACAGGGTTGTGTCAAGGCACCATTGAAGGTCCACAAGATCACAGTGGCCTCCATCATTCTTAAATGGAAGAAGTTTGGAACCACCAAGACTCTTACTAGAGCTGGCCGCCCAGGCCAAACTGAGCAACCGGGGGAGAAGGGCCTTGGTCAGGGAGGTGACCAAGAACCCGGTGGTCACTTTGACAGAGCTCCAGTGTGCCTCTGTGGAAATGGGAGAACCTTTCAGAAGGACAACCATCTCTGCAGCATTCCACCAATCAGGCCTTTATGGTAGAGTGGCCAGACAGAAGCCACTCTACGGCAAAAGGCACATGACAGCCTGCTTGGAGTTTGCCAAAAGGCACCTAAAGGACTCTCCGACCATGAGAAACAAGATTCTCTGGTCTGATGAAACCAAGATTGATCACCTTGCCTGAATTCCAAGCAGCAAATCTGGAGGACATGGCACCATCCCTATGGTGAAGCATGGCGGTGGCGTCATCATGCTGTGATGATGTTTTTCAGCGGCAGGGACTTGGAGACTAGTCAGGATCGAGGGATAGATGAACGTAGCAAAATACAGAGATCATTGATGAAAACCTTCTCCAGAGCGCGTAGGACCTCAGACTGGGGCGAAGGTTCACCTTTCAACACCACAACGACCCTAAGCACACAGCCAAGACAACGCAGGAGTGGCTTCGGGACAAGTCTTTGAATGTCCTTGAGTGGCCCAGCCAGAGCCCGGACTTGAACCCGATCGAATGTCTCTAGAGAGTAGAGGTCGACCTTATTAATTGGCATGGCCGATTAATTAGGGTCGATTTCAAGTTTCAGAACAATCGGTAATCGTAATTTTTGGACGCCGATTATGGCCGATTACATTGCACTAATGTATATAGACTCTTTTTAAAAATTATTATTATGAATTTTTTTATACTGTGTTATTGACTTGTTTATTGTTTACTCCATGTGTAACTCTGTGTTGCTGTCTGTTCACACTGCTATGCTTTATCTTGGCCAGGTCGCAGTTGTAAATGAGAACTTGTTCTCAACTAGCCTACCTGGTTAAATAAAGGTGAAATAAAATAAATAAAAAACTCCACGAGGAGACTGCATGGCAGGTTGACCACCTGTTACACGAGTGCAGCAAGGAACCAAGGTAAGTTGCTAGCTAGCATTAAACCTATCTTATAATAAACAATGCATCTTATTATAATCACTAGTTAACTACACATGGTTTATGATATTACTAGTTTAACTAGCTTGTCCTCCGTTGCATATAATCATTGTGGTGCCTGTTAATTTATCATCGAATCACAGCCTACTTTGCCAAACGGGTGATGATTTAACAAAGCACATCCGCGAAAAAAGCACTGTCGTTGCACCAACGTACCTAACCATAAACATCAATGCCTTTCTTATTAAAATCAATACACAAGTATATTTTTTAAACCTGCATATTTAGTTAAAAGAAATTCATGTTAGCAGGCAGTATTAACTAGGGAAATTGTGTCACTTCTCTTTTGTGCAAGCAGAGTCAGGGTATATGCAGCAGTTTGGGACACCTGTCTCGTTACGAACTGTTCCGGATTTGACCATATTAATGACCCAAGACTTGTATTTCTGTGTGTTATTATATTATAATTAAGTCTATGATTTGATATTTGATAGAGCAGTCTGACTAAGCGGTGGTAGGCAGCAGCAGGCTCGTAAGCTTTCATTCAAACAGTACTTTCCTGCGTTTGCCAGCAGCTCTTCGCAATGCTTGAAGCACGGCGCTGTTTATGACTTCAAGCCTATCAACTCCCGAGATTAGGTTGGCAATACTATAGTGCCTATAAGAACATCCAATAGTCAAAGGTAAATGAAATACAAATGGTAAAGAGAGAAATAGTCCAATAATTCCTATAATGACTACAACCTAAAACTTCTTAACTGGGAATATTGAAGACACGTTAAAAGGAACCACCAGCTTTCATATGTTCTCATGTTCTGAGCAAGGAACTTAAACGTTAGCTTTTTTACATGGCACATATTGCACTTTCACTTTCTTCTCCAACACTTTGTTTTTGCATTATTTAAACCAAATTGAACATGTTTCATTATTTTTCGGAGACTAAATTGATTTTATTTATGTATTATATTAAGTTAAAATAAAAGTGTTCATTCAGTATTGTTGTAATTGTCATTATTACAAATATATACAGTGCCTTGCGAAAGTATTCGGCCCCCTTGAACTTTGCGACCTTTTGCCACATTTCAGGCTTCAAACATAAAGATATAAAACTGTATTTTTTTGTGAAGAATCAACAACAAGTGGGACACAATCATAAAGTGGAACGACATTTATTGGATATTTCAAACTTTTTTAACAAAAATTGGGCGTGCAAAATTATTCAGCCCCTTTACTTTCAGTGCAGCAAACTCTCTCCAGAAGTTCAGTGAGGATCTCTGAATGATCCAATGTTGACCTAAATGACTAATGATGATAAATACAATCCACCTGTGTGTAATCAAGTCTCCGTATAAATGCACCTGCACTGTGATAGTGTCAGAGGTCTGTTAAAAGCGCAGAGAGCATCATGAAGAACAAGGAACACACCAGGCAGGTCAGAGATACTGCTGTGAAAACGTTTAAAGCCGGATTTGGATACAAAAAGATTTCCCAAGCTTTAAACATCCCAAGGAGCACTGTGCAAGCGATAATATTGAAATGGAAGGAGTATCAGACCACTGCAAATCTACCAAGACCTGGCCGTCCCTCTAAACTTTCAGCTCATACAAGGAGAAGACTGATCAGAGATGCAGCCAAGAGGCCCATGATCACTCTGGATGAACTGCAGAGATCTACAGCTGAGGTGGGAGACTCTGTCCATAGGACAACAATCAGTCGTATATTGCACAAATCTGGCCTTTATGGAAGAGTGGCAAGAAGAAAGCCATTTCTTAAAGATATCCATAAAAAGTGTTGTTTAAAGTTTGCCACAAGCCACCTGGGAGACACACCAAACATGTGGAAGAAGGTGCTCTGGTCAGATGAAACCAAAATTGAACTTTTTGGCAACAATGCAAAACGTTATGTTTGGCGTAAAAGCAACACAGCTCATCACCCTGAACACACCATCCCCACTGTCAAACATGGTGGTGGCAGCATCATGGTTTGGGCCTGCTTTTCTTCAGCAGGGACAGGGAAGATGGTTAAAATTGATGGGAAGATGGATGGAGCCAAATACAGGACCATTCTGGAAGAAAACCTGTCTGCAAAAGACCTGAGAGTCTGCAAAAGACCTGAGACTGGGACGGAGATGTGTCTTCCAACAAGACAATGATCCAAAACATAAAGTAAAATCTACAATGGAATGGTTCAAAAATAAACATATCCAGGTGTTAGAATGGCCAAGTCAAAGTCCAGACCTGAATCCAATCGAGAATCTGTGGAAAGAACTGAAAACTGCTGTTCACAAATGCTCTCCATCCAACCTCACTGAGCTCGAGCTGTTTTGCAAGGAGGAATGGGAAAAAATGTCAGTCTCTCGATGTGCAAAACTGATAGAGACATACCCCAAGCAACTTACAGCTGTAATCACAGCAAAAGGTGGCGCTACAAAGTATTAACTTCAGAAAAAAGTGTGGGATTATGGAGCTTGCCAGCTTGTAGTCCTAAATGTTTTAAAATGTAATGGTGGGGAAAATGGGTTTTGGAGGTTAACACAGGCTTATGAGATCATATATGTTTTGTTCTATGTGTTAATATCAGTCAGTTAACATGACCTTTATGAATTATGAAGATTTTATGTGCATTATCTTTTTTTATGTTATTACATCAACTCGAATTGAATTAGTCGCATTCACATATAGCAGATGTTATTGCGGATGTAGCGAAGTGCTTGTGTTCCTAGCTCCAACAGTGCAGTAGTATCTAACAATTCACAACAATACAAACAAATCTAAAAGTGAAAGAATGGAATTAAGAAATATATAAATATTAGGATGAGAAATTTTGCCGATTACAGCCTCGAGTCTTCTTGGGTTTGACACTACAAGCTTGCCACACCGGTACTTGGGGAGTTTCTCCCATTCTTCTCTGCAGATCCTTTCCATCTCTGTAAGGTTAGATGGGGAGAGTTGCTGCACAGCTATTTTCGGTCAACCAATTATGATTTTTCAACACCGATACCGATTAATCGGCCAATTTTTATATACAGTGCCTTGCGAAAGTATTCTGCCCCCTTGAACTTTGCGACCTTTTGCCACATTTCAGGCTTCAAACATAAAGATATATAACTGTATTTTTTTGTGAAGAATCAACAACAAGTGGGACACAATCATGAAGTGGAACGACATTTATTGGATATTTCAAACTTTTTTAACAAATCAAAAACTGAAAAATTGGGCGTGCAAAATTATTCAGCCCTCGTCTGCATTTTCCCTCTGCACTGACATGTAACCTTGCTACATCTAAAAGCCATAGAAAATGTAGGCTAATAGATCCATAGGCTACACATCTCTACACATGATGGTTCCATGTGGCTCAGTTGGTATCACTTACAATGCCAGGGTTGTGGGTTCGATTCCCATGGGGGCTCAGTATCAACATGTATGAACTCACTACTGTAAATTGCTCTGGATAATAGTATCTGATAAAATGTCTAAAATGGATCCATCTGTTGTAGTATCTTTCCTTAGTCTATGCTTTTTTATCTGCACTGAGAACTCATGTAACCTTGCTTCATCCCAAAGGCATAGAACATGTAGACTAATAGTTACTTAGATTACTAGCCTTCGCATCTCATGGAGGCAGCTGCTGCCATATCTCTCTATGATTTCAGTTGAAGCTCATCCATCCCATGTACTTTACTTCCTGGAGAACTGCTGTCATTGTCATATTCGTAAAGATTATGTATGATTCAACATGACAGGTTGAGGGTAGATACAGATTAGCCTTCTTGTCATGCTAACCTGAACTGCCGTGTCATTCCCCTTGACCCATATCTGCATTGGAACAGTGAAGAGAATCACAGGCAAAATATTGTTGGTATCCACATACTGTTCATATTCTTCCACTCTCGTCGCAATTCTTAGACATCATAACAACACAACAGCCATGTGGTTTAAACAAGAGACTCATAACAGACACCTGGGGAGTGGCCCTATGGCCTCTACTATGATGCTGCAGTGTTGGATTAAAGGGCATAGTTTTAATCAGATTAAGAGATTAGGATGTTTATGCAGATTACTTTATAACCCGGATTGAGGGAGAGGAGAGAGATTTCTCTGGCAGTATTCAGGGGTGGAAGACAGTTACCAGTAAAACACAGTAAGTATTTTTTTATTGTATTTTTTCCAATTAATATAAATATTTGATAAATTGGCGTTATTACATTAATTAATCTAGCAAGCATAGGGAATGGATCATCTGAGTGTAGTATTGGGGGCAATATTTATAAAATAAAACAATATCCACAACCCTAATCAACAAAATAACAAAAGATACGCAACCTAATGCATACAATGATGATTGTCATGGTTCTACGAGACACATTCTAAAATAGTTTTTGTGAGTGTGGCTCTTCTTTAAGAATATGTTTACCTTCCCTTTGGCAACAATGTATTTTTATTCTTTGACAGACAATGCCGGTGATAAATATGGACGAGTTGACAGACGTGGATAAGGCTAAAATGGAAAGAGACCAAAAGAAGATTGAAGTCAAGCTTGAGAGATGGATGGTAAATTTGACACCTTACTTTGATTGATAATTTTTCCAATTGTAAAAGTAATATCTATGTAATAATAATAAGTGGGATAGTAATACATTTGCACTGTATTTTAAACATGGATAAAAGCCATGAAATGTTCCAAAGTAGAATGGATTGGTCATCAAAAGAGACCGTAATGACAGGTAACCTAGCGGTCAGGAGACAGTAACTGAAAAGTCGCTGTTCATGTAGTTGGCTCGGGGATTCAAACCAATCTGTCCATGTGCCCTTGAGCAAAGCATATAACCATAATTGCTCCAGTAAGTCGCTCTGGATAAGAGCGTCTTCCAAATGACTAAAATGTAAATGCATTCTTGATATTACAGTTGTGTGTGTTACATGTTAACCCTTCTTTTGTATGACAGACGTCTAAGTGCTGTACTGAGTTTATGGAGGCGGTTCAGGCCGGTGTAGAAGAGGACACTCTGGTCAAAGGCATCGCAGAAGACAAGAACCCATTCAAGGAGTTGAAAGGTGGATGTGTCGTCTGCTGAAGAGGACAGGAGTCAGAACAGACAGTGGAGCTTTTCTTTCACTGATTAGACCCTCTCTAGTGCCCAAGGACATGCCCCCTTCCTAGGAAACATAGCTGGATCACCAATAGCTAACCGAGAGGAGATGGTAAAAAAACAAACAGATGTAAATAAATCTAAATCTCATGAAACCATGTAAATTAATCCTTCTAGATTGTGATCCCTCCTTGGAGTGATGCAGGAAATAAGGGTTGTTTTTGGAATGATTGTCAGAGGTTTGTTGGATGGTTTATATTGTCAGTAAAGAGCTTGTCTCCCATGAGACTGTCTATAGTCTGAGTGTGCACCATCTGTTTCATTATTGGACAAAACCACAGTAATTAAATGAGCTTGTTTACAACTACAAGTCACCCGAATGTTGTGTGAAAGACAGAGTACTTTTACAGGCTTATAGACACATGCTTATAGACACAAGATGGTATTGACAAATCTGCCATCAATGGGGAAAAAAGTAGTTATGAAAGTAAGGAACATGTATGTTATGGGTAGCTCACCTGAACATCATGAAATCCCACTTTCTAGCCTACAGCTTTCTACTTTGTCTGACATGACCTACTACTGCATTTATGCCGCGTTGAGAACAACTGGGAACTCGAAAGAAATACGAAATCACATCATGACGTCAATGATCTTCAGGTCGGAAAGACGGATCTCTAGAAAAAGGCCCGCACAGAAATCGGAGATTTCGGAGTTCCCAATTGTTTTGAACGTGGCAATAGCCTGTGACACTACTAGTTGCGCATGTGCAGCTCATTGACGCACACACAACATAAACTGTTACTTACACAGAAATGGCTCAGCGACTGAATTTGGTAGTAAGCCGTCATTTCTCCAAATTAACCTCGCTAAGCAGTACAAGGAAGCTGTCTGAAAATGTCTCATCTAAACCCAAAACGGCCAGTGGTTCAGAGATAACGGCTGATCATTTACTCTACACACCAGAGCATTTTGCGTTGAAGGAATCTCTTAAAAAGGTATGCAAGATTGGTAGCCAGTTAGTTAGCGTACCATCACAACAATGAACCACATAATAATAAAGTCATGATTCAATTTCACACAAAGTTAATAATAATATAGCTTTCGTGGAGGTGAATATTGGTGGTATAACTTGCAAATGATAATCGCACTTTAAGGACCATTAAAGTAGGTGAGAGGTCACTAGCAGAAAGGCTAACTCGACACAAACGACTCTTTTTCTATTCGTATTATCTGAATAAAGTTTCAGTTCTATCCTACGACAATATTTCGCAATGTTACAAACACCACAACCTGAACAAAACAGAAAAAGCTGTATTAGTTGGATACAGCCTTGTGGGAGAAAAAAACAAACATCAGGTGTTTTGAGTTATAGGCTGTGTTCAAGAGCATCAAAACCATAATGTATCTTGGGTAAATTGTGACTGACTGACTAGTCTACAAATAATAAGTAGTTATTTAACTAGGCAAGTCAGTTAAGAACAAATTATTATTTATGATGCAAGGTGATTTGTAGATTAGTCAGTTGGCAGTCGCCTGCACTGTCGGCTGCAATGTCGAACAAGCCCATAAGCTTAACTTTTTGCATTAAACCTGACTGACCAGTAGGTGGAATTTAGCCAATCATTAAAGTAGAACTGACAGTGTTTTAACTACTTTGCAGATATGACTAGCTATTGTAATATTGCGATATAACTAGCTAGCCATTTCACATCCGTTACACTCGCCCCCCTTTTGACCTCCTCCTTTTCCGCAGCAACCAGTGATCCGGGTCAACAGCATCAATGTAACAGTATAACTTTAGACCGTCCCCTCGCCCATACCCGGGCGCGAACCAGGGACCCTCTGCACACATCAACAACAGTCACCCTCGAAGCATCGTTACCCATCGCTCCACAAAAGCTGTCCGGTCCTCTGGCAGTCTCTATGGGGGTGCCACAGGGTTCAATTCTCGGGCCGACTCTTTTCTCTGTATATATCAATGATGTTGCTCTTGCTGCGGGCGATTCCCTGATCCACCTCTACGCAGACGACACCATTCTATATACTTCCGGCCCGTCCTTGGACACTGTGCTATCTAACCTCCAAACGAGCTTCAATGCCATACAACACTCCTTCCGTGGCCTCCAACTGCTCTTAAACGCTAGTAAAACCAAATGCATGCTTTTCAAGCATTCGCTGCTTGCACCCGCACGCCTGACTAGCATCACCACCCTGGATGGTTCCAACCTTGAATATGTGGACATCTATAAGTACCTAGGTGTCTGGCTAGACTGTAAACTCTCCTTCCAGACTCATATCAAACATCTCCAATCGAAAATCAAATCTAGAGTCGGCTTTCTATTCCGCAACAAAGCCTCCTTCACTCACGCCGCCAAACTTACCCTAGTAAAACTGACTATCCTACCGATCCTCGACTTCGGCGATGTCATCTACAAAATTGCTTCCAACACTCTACTCAGCAAACTGGATGCAGTTTATCACAGTGCCATCCGTTTTGTCACTAAAGCACCTTATACCACCCACCACTGCGACCTGTATGCTCTAGTCGGCTGGCCCTCGCTACATATTTGTCGCCAGACCCAGGCTCCAGGTCATCTACAAGTCCATGCTAGGTAAAGCTCCGCCTTATCTCAGTTCACTGATCACGATGGCAACACCCACCCGTAACACGAGCTCCAGCAGGTGTATCTCACTGATCATCCCTAAAGCCAACACCTCATTTGGCCGCCTTTCGTTCCAGTTTTCTGCAGCCTGTGACTGGAACGCAAAAATCGCTGAAGTTGGAGACTTTATCTCCCTCACCAACTTCAAACATCTGCTATCTGAGCAGCTAACCGATCGCTGCAGCTGTACATAGTCTATCGGTAAATAGCCCACCCATTTTTACCTACCTCATCCCCATACTGTTTTTATTTATTTACTTTTCTGCTCTTTTGCACACCAATATCTCTACCTGTACATGGCCATCTGATCATTTATCACTCCAGTGTTAATCTGCAAAATTTTAATTATTCGCCTACCTCCTCATGCCTTTTGCACACAGTGTATATAGACTCTCCTTTTTTCTACTGTGTTATTGACTTGTTAATTGTTTACTCCATGTGTAACTCTGTGTTGTCTGTTCACACTGCTATGCTTTATCTTGGCCAGGTCGCAGTTGCAAATGAGAACTTTGAGAACGAGAACTTTGCAAATGAGAACTTTGCAAATGAGAACTAGTTCTCAACTAGCCTACCTGGTTAAATAAAGGTGAAATAAAAAATAAATAAACATTTTTGAACTTTGTCAAATTGTGCATTTATTGCAGAGGAAGAGCGGGACCCGTACTCTGCTCATATCTGTCTCTTGGTCATTTTGATTATACTGTGCTTTATTTCTCACAGGTTTGTTACTCATGCCTTCCCCTGGAGTGAGTGTAGTGTGTGTATAGTGTTATTGTTCTGTACAATCCCATAAAGAAACTTGTATGCTATAGACCTACCTGTCCTGTACTCGTAGGTTATACCTGTCCTGTACTCGTAGGTTATAGGCCTACTTGTCCTGTACTCGTAGGTTATACAGTAGCCTTGCTGTCCTGTACTCATAGGTTATAGGCCTACCTGTCCTGTACTCGTAGGTTATACCTGTCCTGTACTCGTAGGTTATACCTATCCTGTACTCATAGGTTATAGGCCTACTTGTCCTGTACTCGTAGGTTATAGGCCTACCTGTCCTGTACTTGTAGGTTATAGGCCTACTTGTCCTGTACTTGTAGGTTATAGGCCTACTTGTCCTGTACTTGTAGGTTATAGGCCTACTTGTCCTGTACTCGTAGGTTATAGGCCTACCTGTCCTGTACTTGTAGGTTATAGGCCTAGCTGTCCTGTACTCGTAGGTTATACAGTATGTCTACCTGTCCTGTACTCATAGGTTATACAGTAGGTCTACCTGTCCTGTACTCGTAGGTTATACAGTAGGTCTACCTGTCCTGTACTCGTAGGTTTAACAGTAGGCCTAGCTGTCCTGTACTCGTAGGTTATACAGTAGGCCTAGCTGTCCTGTACTCGTAGGTTATACAGTAGGTCTACCTGTCCTGTACTCGTAGGTTATACAGTAGACCTACCTGTCCTGTACTCTTAGGTTATAGGTCTGTTTGTTATTCTTGGCTATGTTGCTATGACTCCTTGCTCAATCTTTTGGAATATGAAAACAGGCATTTTGGGGAGGCATTTTCCTCTTGGCAATTGTTCGTTTGTCTTGAAATGCCTTCAAACCCCCATGGAAAGCCAGAACTTGTGCTTTACTCTGGTTATGAACTCAGTCATATTTAATAAGACTGAATTTTAAGATTTTAGAACAAACTCCATAATGAACAGTGACTCGTGGCCCCTGACTGTGGCTTATGCACTGAAGGAAGCTGCATTACACTAAATTAGTCATTTTCCTCACTTAACTGCATAATTATGGTGTTTTTAATTGCTTTTAATTTTCTCTCTACCTGCCATTGGAGAGTTGTTGTGCTCTACAGCAACGCTTGAATGCAGATTTATGGACAGGTTTGTCAAGGGTCTCTACATTAACTACCGAAATGGAATTGGGAGGAAGCACACGTCGTTGCCTAAAATCAAACTATTTTACATAGGCAGTATTAACTGTTTTGAACATTTCCGCCTAAAAACAGGTCTATTTTTATGAGGATGTAGACTTAGCGAAACAATTTCAGGTGGCTTGTTGAAACCAATTATGCATCGTAGATTAAATGCATATAGGCTATGTTAAACACTTAAAAGCTGATAGTAGTTGTATGTTTAAGCTCTTCTACTGTACTCTATGCTCCTTCAAAAAAGAACACCATCCATCTCATCATGCTGTTTATCTTTGCGAATGAGGTTAGCATATACACATGTAGGCATCATCTCCCCCTAAGAAGTGGTTGAGTTCGCAGAGAAAATGTAGGATGTTGATAGTGTCTTTTTAAGTAGTTTTCCAGCTGAAGACCTATTGGATGCACAAATCATATGAGTCAAAGGCTGCGTCCCAAATGACACCCTGTTCCCTATACACTGAGTGTACCACACACTAGGAACACCTTCCCTCAGAACAGCCTCAGTTCGTTGGGGCATGGATTCTACAAGATGTCGAAAGCGTTCCACAGGGATGCTGACCCATGTTGACTCCTATGCTTCCCACAGTTGTGTCATGTTTGCTTGATGTCCTTTGGGTGGTGGACCATTCTTGTTACAAACGGGAAACTGTTGAGCGTGGAATAACCCAGCAGCATTGCAGTTCTTGACACACTCAAACTGGTGCACCTGACACCTAATACCATACCCCATTCAAAGGCATTTAAATATTTTGTCTTGCCCGTTCACCCTCTGAATGGCACACACACACAATCCATGTCTCAAATGTCTCAAGGATAAACAAATACTTATTTTACTGGTCTCCTCCCCTTCATCTATACTGATTGAAGTGGATTTAACAAGTGACATCAATAAGGGATCATAGCTTTCAACTACAGTGCCTTGCGAAAGTATTCGGCCCCCTTGAACTTTGCGACCTTTTGCCACATTTCAGGCTTCAAACATAAAGATATAAAACTGTATTTTTTTGTGAAGAATCAACAACAAGTGGGACACAATCATGAAGTGGAACGACATTTATTGGATATTTCAAACTTTTTTAACAAGTCAAAAACTGAAAAATTGGGCGTGCAAAATTATTCAGCCCCCTTAAGTTAAAACTTTGTAGCGCCACCTTTTGTTGCGATTACAGCTGTAAGTCGCTTGGGGTATGTCTCTATCAGTTTTGCACATCGAGAGACTGAAATTGTTTCCCATTCCTCCTTGCAAAACAGCTCGAGCTCAGTGAGGTTGGATGGAGAGCATTTGTGAACAGCAGTTTTCAGTTCTTTCCACAGATTCTCGATTGGATTCAGGTCTGGACTTTGACTTGGCCATTCTAACACCTGGATATGTTTATTTTTAACCATTCCATTGTAGATTTTGCTTTATGTTTTGGATCATTGTCTTGTTGGAAGACAAATCTCCGTCCCAGTCTCAGGTCTTTTGCAGACTCCATCAGGTTTTCTTCCAGAATGGTCCTGTATTTGGCTCCATCCATCTTCCCATCAATTTTTACCATCTTCCCTGTCCCTGCTGAAGAAAAGCAGGCCCAAACCATGATGCTGCCACCACCATGTTTGACAGTGGGGATGGTGTGTTCAGCTGTGTTGCTCTTACGCCAAACATAACGTTTTGCATTGTTGCCAAAAAGTTCAATTTTGGTTTCATCTGACCAGAGCACCTTCTTCCACATGTTTGGTGTGTCTCCCAGGTGGCTTGTGGCAAACTTTAAACAACACTTTTTATGGATATCTTTAAGAAATGGCTTTCTTCTTGCCACTCTTCCATAAAGGCCAGATTTGTGCAATATACGACTGA
Source organism: Oncorhynchus mykiss (assembly GCF_013265735.2). NCBI lineage: Eukaryota > Metazoa > Chordata > Actinopteri > Salmoniformes > Salmonidae > Oncorhynchus > Oncorhynchus mykiss. The sequence continues at coordinate 59,731,142 of NC_048582.1, read as the reverse complement.
TTGTTGTCCTATGGACAGAGTCTCCCACCTCAGCTGTAGATCTCTGCAGTTCATCCAGAGTGATCATGGGCCTCTTGGCTGCATCTCTGATCAGTCTTCTCCTTGTATGAGCTGAAAGTTTAGAGGGACGGCCAGGTCTTGGTAGATTTGCAGTGGTCTGATACTCCTTCCATTTCAATATTATCGCTTGCACAGTGCTCCTTGGGATGTTTAAAGCTTGGGAAATCTTTTTGTATCCAAATCCGGCTTTAAACGTTTTCACAGCAGTATCTCTGACCTGCCTGGTGTGTTCCTTGTTCTTCATGATGCTCTCTGCGCTTTTAACAGACCTCTGACACTATCACAGTGCAGGTGCATTGATACGGAGACTTGATTACACACAGGTGGATTGTATTTATCATCATTAGTCATTTAGGTCAACATTGGATCATTCAGAGATCCTCACTGAACTTCTGGAGAGAGTTTGCTGCACTGAAAGTAAAGGGGCTGAATAATTTTGCACGCCCAATTTTTCAGTTTTTGATTTGTTAAAAAAGTTTGAAATATCCAATAAATGTCGTTCCACTTCATGATTGTGTCCCACTTGTTGTTGATTCTTCACAAAAAAATACAGTTTTATATCTTTATGTTTGAATCGTGAAATGTGGCAAAAAGGTTGCAAAGTTCAAGGGGGCCGAATACTTTCGCAAGGCACTGTAGATTAACTTGGTCAGTCTGTCATGGAAAGAGCAGGTTTTCTTAATGTTTTGTGTACACAATGTATTGGGCACTGCTCAAAAGTAGTGCACTACATATGGAATTTGGGACGTACCAATGGTCTCTTGACACTCCCATATCTCTAGAACGGGAGTGTTCCGCTCCTCATCCCTTCATTCCCTAACAGTTTTCAAGCATGACGCAGGGGAGTTTGGCTGTGGCCCCGCTATGAAGGGAATGCCCTCAAGTGGATTTAAGAGAGATTTTCATAATCCATAATATATTACTGTAGCTTTACATGGAGGATCTAATGTTCCACTTAATCCGAATCACTTCATGCTTCTAGATTCCTGCACATCTCTATGTCCATGTGCTGGAGCTGGTATACTGTAACTGGTACAGTTAGTATTATGGTGACTCCATAGGGAAATTAGATTTGATTTTTGGCTAACATTGTTAGATGCAAACATAGGCTTGTTAGTCTCGAACTATATTATAATTGTTTCCCTCTTAACAAGAATTTGGAATGGGTTTGGGGAGCTAGGCTACATGGTAATACACTAATCCGATCTCTATCGGCTGTCTTGTGAAACTGCAATAAAGGCTTGTTGACAGTGAGTGTAATAGATAGGTGGGAAGTAGCACACACAATAGCATCCCCCTCTTATCATAGCATGTATTCATCCATATGAGATGTTCTTTCAGTATGTTTTGTGTTCTTTTTGTATTCATTGATATGTAGACCTTAGTCTAGCAGTCTGCCAGTGATAGGTTACATAGACTGAAGTAGAGGCAGAACAGGACTGCTGAAAATACAGTTGTAAATAAACGGGAAGTTGTCAACTATGGACCGTTCTTAATGTGTTTCTGTCAAGATGGTGAGTCAATTTCCAAGTAAATTGTCAGGGGAAAGTAAGCTATTTATATTAACATTCAATAGATTGGAATGAAATGTAATGTAAAAGTTAGTCTCACACAACCACACCATTGGCATACATATCCATTCTCACACAGACAACCTACGTCCAGGCCACGTAGCTCGTACCACACCTACGTCCATGTGTTTGTCATCTTTCCCTCTGTCTTTGCATGTGTTGTAGATCATCGACCAGGATATCAACCCCTATGTGGACCAATGGGAGGCAGAGGGGATATTTCCTGCCCACAAAGTCTTCAAGCTCTTGGGAAATGCTGGCTTTCTGGGTGTCAACAAGCCAGTTGGTATGAACTTCTTCTGTGTCTCTTCCTCTGTGAAATTGAATTGTCTCAAAAAATCACCCGGTTAATGACTTTTTCTGAGATATTTCTTTGCCTGATTCTGATTCATTTGTGGGAAATTATGCTAAACATATTTCACTGTCTCCCCACTATAAAACTGTGTCAGTTGAAAGCACTTCGCTTTGAAGAGGGCAGCTAATTTCAGATGATAAAGATGGTTTAATGAATGTAGTGTTTTCATGAACAATCACCTGAATCAGAGTGAGATGAGGAGCAGCTTGAAAATAAGAAAATGGTGTAGCCTCGTAAAAGGGTCTTGAAAGATAAAGCAGCAGCAAGTGGTAATGAGTTCCTCATAGACCCCTAAGTGCCCAATGTGTCCAACTAGGCACTGATCTTCATCAAAACTCAACAGAAGAGCCTCTCAAGGGCTAGCGTGAGAAAATTAAGTAGAGAAATGTTGTTGCATACCAGACTCAAGATGATATAGGCCTAAGGAGTGCTTAGGGTGTCATTCTGGCTTTGGCCCACTCCACTGAATATGTGGATGTGAGTAGCGGCCATATTGTGGTGAGTGTAGATATTTGCCCACTCTGAATGTGTGGAGTTACGTTCCACAAAAGCTGTCAGTCCTATTTCCATTTCAAATGCTGTCCTCTACCACCTGCAGCATCACTGAGGGGGAAATAGACTTTTTAGAACAACTTTGATTGTCGTATTTTAATCATATATAACACGTTTCAGAATTTAAAGTGGTGATTCATTCCTAAGTCTAATTTTGTCAAGATGTTTTCAGACCTCAAAAGAGGTCGAGATGGGTCCAAGTCACACTACACACCAATCTAGATCCAAATACAGCATATCAACCCAATGACTAGAAAATACAACTAATCTCGACATTAGTCCCCCTAGATGTCAAAACATCTAACAAACTTTTATTTTGAAGTGAACTACTACAGAGAACAATGCAGTGGGTGTTGTTGGTCGTGGTGGGCCCTATGTGGAAATTGGCTCATAAATCTAGCTAGGTCAGAGAAGAGTGGGGCGAGCAGCTTTACAAAGTGCTAACTACAGAGCCCTTCAGCATTAACAGGCTGGATTAGAGAGAAGGGGGACAAGGAAGTCCCAGACACATCAGATTACCAGATGGTATATTAGATAACCTCTTTATGGTTTATCCTACACTGTCAGAGACTAACGCTGAGACGAGACACACATTGCTAATAGCCTATATTGCTAATAGCCTATATTTCTGATAGCCTACAGTGCATTCGGAAAGTATTCAGACCCCTTCCCTTTTTCCACATTTTGTTACGTTACAGCCTTATTCTAAAATTGATTAAATAAAAAAAATCCTAATTAATCTACACACAATACCCCATAATGACAAAGCGAGAAAAAAAAGTGAAGAAATGTTTGCAAATCTATATATATATTTTTTTACGGAAATAGCTTATTTACATAACTATTCAGACCCGTTGCTATGAGACTCAAAATTGAGCTCAGGTGCATCCTGTTTCCATTGATCATCCATGAGATGTGTTCTACAACTTGATTTGAGTCCACCTATGGTAAATTCAATTGGTTGAACATGATTTGGAAAGGCACACACCTGTCTTATATAAGGTCCCACAGTTGACAGTGCATGTCAAAGCAAAAACCAAGCCATGAGGTCGAAGGAATTCTCCGTAGAGCTCCAAGACAGGATTGTGTCGAGGCACAGATCTGGGGAAGGGTACAAAAAAATGTACCCTTCCCCAAGGAAACAACCACCCCAAGGCTCAGAGCGAGTGAAGTTTGAAACACTATTAGCGCGCGCCAACTATCTAGCCAATTCACTTTGGTTACACCAGCCTCATCTCGGGAGTTGATAGGCTTGAAGTCATAAACAGCACAATGCTTGACGCACAACGAAGAGCTGCTGGCAAAACGCACGAAAGTGCTGTTTGAATAAATGTTTACACGCCTGCTTCTGCCTACCACGGCTCAGTCAGATACTTAGATACTTGTATGCTCAGTCAGATTATATGCAACGCAGGATACGCTAGATAATATCTAGTAATATCATCAACCATGTGTAGTTAACTAGTGATTATGATCGATTGTTTTTTTATAAGATAAGTTTAATGCTAGCTAGCCACTTACCTTGGCTTACTGCATTCGCATAACAGGCAGTCAGTCTCCTTGTGGAGTGCAATTAGAGAGAGGTAGGTTGTTATTGCGTTGGACTAGTTAACTGTAAGGTTGCAAGTTTGCATCCCCCGAGCTGACAAGGTGAAAATCTGTAGTTCTGCCCCTGAACGAGGCAGTTAACCCACCGTTACTAGGACCTCATTGAAAATAAGAATGTGTTCTTAACTGACTTGCCTAGTTAAATAAAGGTATAAAAATGCAAAAATCGGCAAATCGGCGCCCAAAAATACCGATTTCCGATTGTTATGAAAACTTGAAATCGGCCCTAATTTATCGGCCATTCCGATTAATCGGTCGACCTCTACTCTAAATACCAAATTGTGAAATGGTCTGCTGAAATGTGCCTCCAAACATTTGTTGGATATGCATTGCCTAATCAATATAATTGAATAATTTCCAATTTTGTTAGTAGTATCTTCTGTGTTTTCCTGAATTACTATACAATAGAGATCAGGGCCCGTATCCACAAAGCATCTCAGAAAAGGTCCTAGGAATCCTGTTAAAACTTGTTTTAGGAAGAAGAAAAAAATCCCAGCTCGGAGTAGTTTTTAGGTTGATGTTAAGACACTCCACAGACAAACTCTGAGCTTGGAGTAAAATTAACTCATAAAAGTGTATGACTGAGGTACCTCAAAGGAAATATGGGGATGACATTCATTGACATTGTTTCAAATGATGGGGAATAACCAATCGCAGTGGGGCATCACCAGCTGTGATGCCTCAATCTTCAGACAAACACAGTCAATGTGACTGTACATCAAATGTTGCAATGGTAAAACTTGAGTCTGGTTAGATTGATTGGAATGGGAGAGGATTACACCGACCAGGAGGCTTAGGCCTGTACTGTTGGGATGGAGAAATACCAGATGGACTGGGAATGGTTTTCACAGAAGAAATAGCCATTGAGGGATTAAAATGTCAAATAATCAAATTAAATAAAATGTTATTCGTCACATGCTTCGTAAAAAACAGGTGTAGACTAATAGTGAAATGCTTACGGGCCCTTCCCAACAATGCAGAGAGAAAGAAAATAGAGAATTAATAGAAAAGTAAAACACGTAATAATAAATACATAATGAGTAATGACAACTTGGCTATGTACACAGGGTACCAGTACTCAGTCGATGTGCAGGGGTATGAGGTAATTGAGATATATACTGTACGTACATATAACTAGGAATAAAGTAACAGATAATAAACAGTAACAGCAGCATATGTGATGAGTGAAGAAGGTTAATGCAAAGGTCAAGGCAGATAGTCCAGGTAGCTATTTGGCTAACTATTAAACTAAATGTTAAGCTGTCTTTTGGCTTGGGGGTAGAAGCTGTGCAGTTACCAAACCAAGCGGTGATGCAGCCAGTCAAGATGCTCTCAATGGTGCAGCTGTATAACCTTTTCAGCCTCCTGAGGGGGAAGAAGTTGTGCCTTCTTCAAGACTGTGTTAGTATGTGTGGACCATGATGCATCCTTATCTTCAGATGACGAAAAGGACTTAGCTTTGAACGATGACGGACTTGTAGAGCGCAGGGGAGTTTTGGAATGAGAGGTCTAGGGCTTAAAGGCAAAAAACTCAGGCCCTTTAGTGCCAAGCATGCAGGCTTAAACTTAAAAGCAGCTTCAACTTGTAATTCAAAGCTTTTCATTTCTTGTAATATCTCTCTCTTAGCGCCGTGGTACAGTACAAAACCTGGCAGATATCAATGTCACGTTCTGACCTTAGTTCCTTTATTATGTCTTTGTGTTAGTTTGGTCAGGGTGTGAGTTGGGGTGGGTATGTCCTTTTTTCTTTGTTGTATTTCTGTGTTTGGCCTGGTATGGTTCTCAATCAGAGGCAGCTGTCGATCGTTGTCTCTGATTGAGAATCATACTTAGGTAGCCTGTTTTCCCCATTTTGGTTGTGGGTGATTATTTTCTGTTTAGTGTTTTTCATCACCTTACAGGACTGTGTTTGTGGTTTTTATTGTTTTGTTCAGTGTTCAGTTGTTTTATTAAAATAATGAACACTTACCACGCTGCACCTTGGTCCTCCTCTCTTTCTCCAGACGACAAGCGTTACAATCAACGTATGTATATCTAAAGTTTGGAGGCACTGTACTGGAGCCAGCCTTCACATTAATAAAGCTTCAGTGCCAGATTGCTCTGCAGCGGATTATGTCACTCCACTACCCACCACGAAACAGGAAAAAACTCTGCTGCTCACACACACACAAACACTCCCCTTTTCTTCCGTAAGCAAGAGAACCAGAACAGGAAAGTGTTGCCCAGGCAACAGGGAGCAGAACACGAGTGATCTCTACCTCCCTGTGTGTGTGTGTGTGTGTGTGTGCGTGTGTGAGTGAGTAATGTTATTCCACGCCCAGACAGGACAGTGGGATTCAGAGTTCAGCCTCTGACATTGGCCCGTCTCCGGCCCGATTTACGAGACTTGGCAACCCAGCCGGGTTTTCCACTGGTCAACATTTTTCTGATAGTTCTGTTATGATGGTCCAATGTTATGTTGCCCCTGACTTTCTCCCTTAGTGTCCTCCACTCTTCTTCCTCAGTCATTACATTGACA